>NC_063058.1:32171136-32471136 GCF_018812025.1 Megalobrama amblycephala
TGGGTTCTTTGACCTATTTCTTTAATTTTTGAGAGTTTGAATTGAATTTTTGAATTTAGTTGGTGTGTTTCTACTAAATAGTGCAAGGGGTCATTCTCTGGGTGTCCTGCCCTGTATGAAAGAGCACAGTGATGGTAGGCATCTGCCTGTGAGTCTGACAGATGAAACCAGAACTTCGCTGCTCTCTTCTGGATTTCAGATAAGAGAGGGAATCTGCCCAGTTCTGCCCTGCAACCCAGACTAGGGGCATTTCTGTGGAGACCCAGGATATTTTTGCAGAATTCGAGGTGGAAAATTTCAATAGGATTTTTGTCCCACGATTCATAGTTTAATTTAAATTTGGGGCCCCAGATTTCACAGCCGTACAAAAGAATGGGCTTGATGATGGCATCAAAAATTTTCATCCACAGTTTTATGGGTGGGTTGAATTTGAACAATGATTTTCTTATATTGTAATAAGCCCTGCGTGCCTTATCGGTCAGATCTTTCATTGCCATTTCAAATTGTCCAGAAGCTGAGATTGTGAGACCCAAATAATTATAATATGTGACATGATTGAGAAGTGTTCCCCCGATTGTAAAATTATATTTTTTGTCAGTAAGGCGAGGTTTTTTTTGGAAGATCATGATTTTGGATTTGTCCATGTTAATTGGTAAGGCCCAGTCGCTACTGTACTGCTCTAGAATTGAGAGGCTTTCATGCAGTCCTTCTTCATGAGGTGACAGCAGCAGAAGGTCGTCGGCGTACAGGAGGCATTTGATTTCTCTGCCCTCGAGGGTCAGACCAGGACAGGAGGACTTCTCAAGTGCTGATGCCAACTCATTGATATATATATTAAAGAGAGTCGGGCTGAGGCTGCAGCCTTGACGAACTCCTTTATTCTGACTGAAATAATCAGTTCGTTTGTCATTGATCTTGACACAGCATTTGTTCCCATTGTAAATGTCCTTTATGATATCATTTGTCCTTCCTCCTATTCCACTTTGGATAGGTTTTAGAAAAAGCCCATCATGCCATACAGAATCAAAGGCTTTTTTAAAATCAATGAAGCAGCCAAATATTTTTCCTTGTTTTTTTTGATGAACATATTTTTGTATTAGTGTGTGAAGTGTGTAAATGTGGTTTGATGTTCTCTGATTGGGCATAAATCCAATTAGTCTCTCTCTGTCTGTCTGTGTCTGAATGTATTTCTGAATGTCTGTCTGTCTGTCTGTCTCTCTCTGTCTGTCTGAATGTAATGTGACCCTGAATGTTTTTTATGAAATTCATCCTGTAGTGTTTATTTTTTTGGACTGGCACTTGTGAAGACTGTGATTCAGACAGTATAAATTATTATTTCATCCAGAAATCAAAAACATTTACTCACCCAAACTTGACTTTCTTTCCTCAGTGTAACACAAAAAGAGATAATTCGCTGAATGTTCACACTTCTTTACTATGCAAGCAAAACTCTAAAAAAGCACCATAAAAATATCGTAAAGCATCCCTTGTTTTGTTTCACGGCACAAAAGAAAGTCAAATGGGTTTGGAACAACAAGGGTGAGTAAGTAATGTTTCACTGCTGATTTACAGTATGAATCTCAGGCATTTAAGATTGAAATATCTCTGTCTGGTGTCTTTCAGGTGGACGATGTCTGGGCTTCCTCAGACGGATGGAGATTAACTCCCGCTTCCGCTATTATTTCCAGCACCCGTGGTCCCGTCTGGTCGTGGCCTACCTGGTCACCTTCTTCAACTTCCTGGTCTTCGCAGAGGACCCAGTGTCGCACAGCCAGACAGAAGCGCACATGATCGTAGTGGGAAACTGCTTCTCCTTCGTGGTGAATAAATATCCCGGAGGAGGCTGGAACGTCCTCAAAGTCCTGATGTGGATCCTCGCCATCATCACGGGCCTCATCGCCGGGAAGTTTGTGTTTCATCGACGCTTGTTTGGTACGTCTGTGGTTTCATTTCTTTTGATTCTGTATGCTGAAGTAAAAATTTTTTAGTAAGGTAGGTATTATGCTATTCTGAATTTATCCTGCCTTTTTAAAAATGTATTGATGTATTATTGGGATAAAAGTTATTAAATTCATCCCATTTTGATTCCTCATCTTGAAATTACTTTTTTATCATGGGAATATGCCAGTCAGAATCCTTCCTGCTTTAAAGAGCTTGAGTAAGCGACAGACTACAAAACTGCTGCATGCTTATAATAAACAGATTTGTTATAGTTATAGTGCTCTTTATAGTTATCGTTCTTGGTGTGAACTGGCTTTTATACGGACTTGTGTGTGTGACGGGCCGT
This sequence comes from Megalobrama amblycephala, assembly GCF_018812025.1. Classification (NCBI taxonomy): domain Eukaryota; kingdom Metazoa; phylum Chordata; class Actinopteri; order Cypriniformes; family Xenocyprididae; genus Megalobrama; species Megalobrama amblycephala. Next base: position 32,173,424 of record NC_063058.1, read on the forward strand.
TTGAGAGTGTTTTGTGTTTTCAGAGCTCCTGTGTGATAAATGATGCATCTCATCTTCAATCTGAACATGCCTGCATGAATCTCATTAATAATAAACATCCAGGCTTTAGATAACAACAGCCGACTGAGGCCTCGAGAAGTTTTTGTACATTTTAAGTCAATATGAAATCCAAATTGACCTTGTTTACTTTGCAAGTACACATTAGCATTGGCCCGTTTCTCATGCATTAAAATGTTTAAGTGATAAACAGCAATATTTACCTGTGTATATTTTTACTGTGTGTCGGTATATTAGTGCATATGCATGAAATCATCCTTCTATTCATTTAGTGTGTTTGTTCATTGATCGCGGTGTTAATTGGGCCCAAATGGAATCGACACACTTTCGTTGTATTTTCTGTGCAGATTTTGGGTTTGATTTAATTTGTTGAACTAAACACGGTAAAGTGTTAAATGATTTATTAAATTAAACTAAATGAGCTCAAAACATTTAATGAGTGCAGTGTAGAACAGCCCGTGCAATTATGCAGAAATCAGGGAACGTTCTGTGGAGATTCAGATGTGGATGAAAAAATAATTAACGGCATAGAAGTAAAACAGGAGGGATTTCAAAGCAAACGATGTAATCACGTCTGAACTTGATGCTTGTTGACAGTGTGTGATTAAATGTTGTTCCATGAGCCTCTAGACCTCATATATAGATGTCGAATTAATATATGATATAAATTGGACTATATAACAAACACAGACTGAATCTCATTGCTGATGATGTTCAGGTGTTTGTAGGCATCAGTAGATGGCAGCATTGAGTCAATGAACACATCCGCTGCTCTGAGATCAGCATATACCATTAGCATCCCCAAAAGTATTTGTTCTTGCACTTATAAATGTCTGAATGTGACAAATAGTGTAATATATTGTTTAGAAAGAAACACATTTGTTGTGTTTGAAATGCTGAATCAATAGTTTGCATGAACTGCACCTGTTCATTCACTAGAACACCAGAGGAGAAAATACCATTTCAGACACTTGATCTGATGGATCACATTCAGAAGAGTGAATCAATAATTTTTTGGAAAAATCTCTTTCGAGCTCTTGATATGAATGTCCTTCATTCATCATTGATGATCTGGAGGTGCGAGTGTGTTTTATTCCACTGCAATGTCTATCGATTGACTCATGTCTTGTTTCATGGATCTCTGTGAGTGTTTTTACTGGTGAAAAGCAAATATGTGAAACTTTGTGCAGGAAAATGAGCTGCTGAATAAAGGAACGGTCATACATGTGTCTTCAAGGACTTTACAAGTGAAGTTTTAAAGGGATATTCTCTCTTTTTGACTTGAGTTTTTAGTGGTATTTACAATATATACTACCAGTCAAAAGTTTGGAATAATTAAAATGTTAATGTTTTTGAAAGAGTCTCTTCTGCTCACTAAGATTGCATTTTTTTAAAATCAAATAATACAGTAAAAATAGTTTTCCACAAAAATCTGAACTGTTTTCAACATTGATAATAATCAGAAATCTTTCTTGAGCATCAAATCATCACATCAGAATGATTTCTGAAGGATCATGTGACACTGAAGACTGGAGTAATGATGCTGAAAATTCACAGGAATAAATTACACTTTACTATATATTCACATAGAAAACAGCTGCTTTAAATTGCAATAATATTTCACAATTTTACTGTATTTTTGATCAAATAAATGCAGCTTTGATGAGCAGAAGAGACTCTTTTTAAAATCATTAAACAATGTTAATTGTTTTAAACTTTTGACCGACAGTGTGAATATGAAAAAACATGCATGACAGTAACGAGAGACTCAAAAGCTTCTGTGCATGTTTCCAGCAGACAATGAAAAGCACATCAGGCCTGATTAATCGATGTGACTGCCGTTTCCGTGGAAACCGCCTCTAGAGACCCAGCTGGGTTTTGTGGGGCCGCAGGAGTGCTGAACCTGCGCGCAAATCGCCTGTGATGAATGAGGTTCGTCCCGGTTTGATTCTACCGAGACCCGGCGGAGGTAGTTAGTTAAGAGCAGGACTGAGGCAGCCTACATTCACCCAGCGGGGCCGCGGGCCCCTGGAGGGCCTCCCGACACTGTTTTTAGCACACGATATAATGAATGTTGCACAGATGCGAAGAATCATCTTCACCAGCCCTAAATTACTGCACAACTGGCCGGATCTGGCTTTGTGTTGGTCGTATTTATATCTGGATGGTTTTCAGAGCCCTATAAGAGCGTGCTTTAACCTTAAATCTTGTTTTCTGGAGCGCGAAGCGGCCACCTTTGGCCCGCTAATCTGCTGCTGTAAATGAGGAAGCGCCGCAGTCATTATTCGCTGCAGCTGCACTCGATCTGCAGCGCTGCAGTTTCCTGCTGTTTCCACAACTATGAACATCAGTGTTAGAGACGTAGATATACGTGCAAAATTAGGTTAAGACTCAAAAAGACTGAAATAAATTTGCATGAAATAAAGACTCGAATGAGAGTCACTAGTTGTCATCCAATAAGAGTCTAGAGCAAATTAATGTGGAGAAGATCAGATAATTTGATGAGAAATTATTGAGTTCATAACGAGATCTCTGACGTTTGTTCGCGGACTTTGGGATTTTTTTTTTATATATATACTGTAGATACTCTATGTGTGTGTGTGTGTATATAATATAATATTTCTTTTTAGCTTTATTTTAGTTTTAGTAATTTTAGTACTTCAACTTAAGTTTATTTTATTTCATTTACTTGTCAAGGCAGCATTTCTAATTTTTATTATTTTATTATTTTATTTATTTATCTATCCATTTAATTTATTTTTATTTTTTTTATTTTAGTACTTCAACTTATTTCAGATAGTTGCAAAGACAGTTTCTAATGTTCATTTAAGTTTTAAAGTTTTTCATCTAATATTTATATTTTATTTTAGCTTTATTTCACTTTTTAGTAGCTGTAGTTTTAGTTACTCCATCATAATCTTAACCTTATCCAGTAATCAGAGGGAAATGATAAGTTTTTCAGGAATAATGGTTTAATCCAGTCCTTGAACATGTTCTGCACCAACTGTGATGTTGGTGGATAAAATCACTCATTAAAAACAGAGTAACTTCTTAAACTACAGCGTCAGCACGTCTACAATTTGCCAAACTCAAATTAAAATGCAATTCGCTGAACACGTCCAAATGAATAAACTTCACTTCTGAGCCTTGCATATGATTTACATATAATATGAGCCCTTAGGTTTATGAAATATGAGCCAGTAAACTTCATCCAAGCAATATTTGTGTAAAATGCAATTAGATATAAGATAAAATATATATTTTTTTTTTGTATAAAAAAGCAAAGATCTGATTGTGATCTGTAAATGTGATGGGTTTTTCTTGATCAAGACAGTTTGTGCATAATTATTATGCAAGTTGAGGTTTCAGGGGGCCCTAGAATTGTACTGCGATTTCAACCCAGGGGCCCCTGATGTGTGTTTTGAGTTTTAAATGTCAGCATCACTCTGGTTTCTCAGCAATGTGTGACGGTTTCCACCAGAGGGCGACGTCTGTCAGGACATGAGACCTCAAGTGCTGCTGGGAAGGTCCTTTTTATGAGTCAATATGAGGTGATTCTAGTGAGAATCAAATGGACTCATTGGACAATATCTTCTTTTTTTTCTTTTCTTTTTTTTAAGGTTTTTAGCACTATTGCATTATTTGTATAAAATGCAATTAGATATAAGATAAAATCTTTTTTTTTTTTTTTTTTGTATAAAAGAGCAAAGATATGTTTTGTCTTCCAAACAAAATATTTACTTGAAGTTTTAAGATTTTAAGTTAACATTTCAGTAATTTAACGACACATTCACATGTTCGTGATTCTCTGATATTGGTTAATAGTCACGTGACATGCAGGTGAACAGATAAAATATCTAATCTTTTTTTTTAGTAAGACTTTTATTTGGAACTATTTCACCCCATAAACCAGCTAAAGCTGTCAAGTTTTTATCAACCTTAATTAACTGAATTCATATGAACCGGCATGTAAATGTGAACGTAATTACGATCAACTTTTACCATGATTTTCTTCTCAACTCTGAGATTCTGGGCTTAAAATCACAGTTTCCCACTATAATAATTCTGACACTGTGGTGACATTCATCTCATAAATCCCATCATTCTGACTCCAGTAGCTTTAACCATGTGAGAGAAATGGCCTCTTAAAGCTGATTGTGAATATAACACTAGTGTTTGGCACACTGCATTTTTACTCCAAAAAATAAATAAATAAAAATATAGCTGCAAGCAGCAATTAAGGGGCCAAGCACAAAGAAGGCACGACAAGTCATGCCATCACAGCTGGGAGCATCAGACTGATTGCAATTAAAGACATATTAAGATAATTTTAGGCAAAATGACTGAAAAATCAAAAAGAGTCACTAATAATTTAGTGGCACACTTTTAACCATTAGGTGGTGCTGTGGCCAAATTGATGTGGTGTTGTCAGAGTGAGGTGACAATGACACATGCAACGTTTGGTTTCAATATGCCAAAGCATTGCAGATATACAGCCTCAAGAGTAATTTAGGCATCATGACTCAACTATGTTGTTGTGTTATATGAAAACAATTTTGTTTAATGACATGAAATCCAGAACTTTTTGTCGGCATAGTCCGTAAGTGATTTTGGTGAAAATCAGACCAATGGACTAGGAGGAGTTTGAAAAAGTAGGTTTTGAATGAAAATCAACAGACCGGACAGAAAGTTTGGCCAAATATGGCAACTTTCGTATCTATGTTCTCAGCATGACCCAAGGAATATATCAAGACAAAAGGCTAATTTAATCAAAAGTTATTAGCATTTTTGGAAATTTCATTATAAGTTTTGGCCACAAGGTGGCGCTGCCCCACAACATTTTGAGCACTATCAGAGCACAGTGCCAATGATACATACCGAGTTTCGTAACAATAAGTGAATGCATTCATGAAATACAGCATTTTACGACAAAATTCAAAATGTTTAATGCCTAAAATGGCTGATAGGCGAAAACTGGATATCATTCTACTCGGCATGTTGCCCCGACTCTAATGAGACCACTTTTATAATTAGAATTATAAGCACATTTTATCATTAAATTAGTTATGAGCAAAAAATAAATTTTTCATATCTCCGGACCAGTAGGTGGCGCTGTGTCAAAATGCAGCATGTAACCTCAGGTCATGCTTGTGATGACACGTACCAAGTTTGGTCAGAATACGATAAAGCGTTGAGGAGATACAGCCTTGCATCTATGTTCGCAAGCGCTACGTAAAATCAGTTTGCGCGTTTTTCAAAAACGCTTTGACGAAAACCATACGTTTTTGACGGCATGGTCTGAAGATGATCTGGTTCAATTTTGGTTCAATTTTCGATTGGTATGGTGCAATCAAATTGTTTTGAGACAAGGAATTTTGTTTCTAGCCCTTACAGTTCATAAGTTATTAGCATAAAAGTAAGTGCAAATTGGGACAGGTGGTGGCGCTAGAGTGATTGCAATAGAGAATCCAAATTTGCTATGGTGACAGGTCAGACTGTCCTCTATCTGTGTGCCAAATTTTATAACTTTCCCATAAGCAGTTCTATGGGCTGCCATAGACTCCTAGTGCACACGTCTGATCAAATACTGCATACTGAACTTATTGCAAATGTAGAAGGTCATCCGGATGTTCCATACTGAAAATAGACCCAATTTTATCCCACCCCTGATTTAATGCAACACTGCATACTGCACACTGAAGACTGCACACATCACACACACAATGAGCACTACACACACTACATACTTCGTTCTACACATTATTTATGAACACTGTTTTGCAATCTATATGCTGTACACTACACAATGCACATCACACTCTATACACTATAGAAAACACACTACATAGTACACACACACACACAGCACTTCAGAATATGAGCTCATAAATAATTACCATAAAACGCTCTTCTAAAGGACACATTTTCCTTATGTCGGGGAATAAAATAAGAAGGCCGTCGTTAATCATCTGGCCCGTTTGTCCCAGGTTACGAGATCTTGTCAGCACTTTACAGCAGTTTTATCACTCAACGTCGCGGTTTCCATGGAGACAGACGGTTAGTTAACGGGCTGAAGAGGTTAAGCAGAAGGGTTGAGTTGAGAGCGTGGGCCAAATGAGGTGTGATTTTGATGCCGATGGATCCTCGTGGGGGTTTGGCGTCTCTAATATGTTGTTTCGGAGGTTGATCACGACACAGATGTTGGAGAATCAGTCTGAACTCGGTTAATGTCCGTGATGTGACCCGTCATGCTGTGTTCTTGATTGGCATGAATATCTAGACATGAAGCGCTTTCAGAAATGGCCACATCATCACCGTGTCATTTCAGGTTGAACGTCTCGTGGCAAATGGAAGTGTTTCGAAGCGTTTGTGAGGCCTTGTGCTGAACGTCTCTATAAAGCTGCTCCGTCGCAGCTCGTATCTTCAGAGGAATCTCAAGTCCATCTCATTTCCTCGACATCAGCTGATGCGACTGTGATAACGGTGCTTGTGCCTGCACAGTTTCTTCTGCATTTTGAAGTGAAAAAAGAGGATTTTCCCTGTAGATTTTGTCATATGCATTTGAGATGCATTTTGAATGTCAAGCTGTATTTTCGTTTAAAGAACCTTTCACAAAGTCTTGATGTTGTTTTTGTGCACTACTAGAGCAGGTTTTCCTGCTTGAATGTTGATTATTTTCCTCATGTTCTTCCCAGTCTGTCAGTAACGCTCTGTTTAGTTCCTGTCTCTATGAGGCCCCTCCTTCTGAAAAGCACAATGTGCTCTGATTGGTCGGCTGGAGCAGTGTGTTGTGATTGGTGTTTGGGAAATGTTCCCCCCTTATCATAACCGCCAGTTTCAACACACTACTAACTAACTCAACCAGGCCCCGCCCCTTTATTCTGCATATGAATTATTTAAATGAGGAATACTGTGAAGAAAACTCAATGGAGGCGTTTCAGGGAATTCAGAAACGCTGTTATGGAGAAGAACTCCCGCTGGAGGGACTTTTTCATGCTCATTACACACTAAATAAACATGTCTTGTAAGTCCTGTAGCTCATCAGGTAAGGAATGACACAAGCAACACTAATGTAATGGGTAAAATTCACACATACTGTATGAATGTAAATGCCAAGACTGTCTCACTATGGTAACATTAATTTCAAGAAACCCTCATTGGTCATTAGAGGAACCTGCTAAAGGAATGATTACGGCGACTTGTTCTCGGAGCCGCTGTTAGCTAAAGTGAGTCTGACAGGGTTAGCGGGACAGATGGAAATGTTCATGTCTAATGAGCAGGACGGTTCCTCTCTTCGCCACAATATGTGTAATAAATTACTGCTGATTCAGGCCGGTGTGGTCGGGTCGGTCTGTGGCCCTGAGTGCGAATCTAATGGAGAGATGAATCGCTCGCTGCCGCAGCGCTGACAGGAGAAAGTCAGTTTCTGGGGAAAAATTAACCGTCGGCTGCTAAACAAACACGCTGCTGCTGGAAAAACAAACTGTGAAGTGCTAAAGCTCTCTACCGGTGTGTGTGTGTGTGTGTGAGATTTTCAGACTTGGATGTTTTGATTTAACAGAACTATTTTTTTTTTTTTTTTTTACTGACTCCAAATGAGATTTTTCTGTCTGGCCGAGACGTGATGCAACTTTAAGAAAGCTTTGCAAAATAAAAAATTCACTTTGAGAAGAGTTTTCTCGATGATTCCCTGATAACTGTGAATGAACTGAATCTTTCCCTGGATCTCTGAATGATTGAAGGATCTAAAACAGTCACACAAGCTTCGTTTCTGACGGAGTAAGACGTTACAGGCGCTCGTGTGATGGGAACACAGATGTGAAGATTACGAGTCATGAATGTTTAAGGGCTGCTGTCATGAGGAATTGAAATGTCCTTGATCTCATCTGGTTCATTGTATTATGAAATGTACTGTAACTTTTACAGCGAAAAACTTCCACCTGAAAAACAAATTTAAATTTACAATTGAGCTCAGTGAAGAAAAAAAACATTTAAGATTATGGCTTAGTGAAATATTAATTGCAAATATACTTAATGCTAAACTTTTATTATTTGTGTTTTGTTAGAATCAACTGAAAGAAAAATGGTTTATTTTTGTGTTTCCCAGTTAATGTATCTGAATATGCATAAAACAAGATAAATTGACTTGAGAAGCAGCAGTAAGATATTAAGAATGTTATTTCTTGAATATACGTGTATTTTGTCTTACTGTCTTTTTTTAACTTATATGTATTAAAACAAATGACAAAAATCTCCCAGTGCACTAAAACAAAATGCACTTATATTCAAGAAACAAAAAGACTTAATATCTTACGTAGTGGTGCTTCTAATGTTCTATCTGTGGTTCTAACGTTCTAACATTCTATCGGTCGTGACTCGTTCTAATGTTCTAATAATAATAATAATAATTCCTTACATTTATATAGTGCTTTTCTGGACACTCAAAGCGCTTTACATATTGAAGGGGGAATCTCCTCAACCACGCGTCATGCTTTTATTTCGTTTCACCTTTTTTATTCAAAATATTCACAAACTTCTGATATTCCGATTCTCAAATATGTATGTGTAAGTGAGTGTGTTTTGTCGTTTAAAAACCTTAATAAATGATTTTGATCTATAACACGAGATGGGTGCCGCCATGTTTGTTTGCGCCGCTGTTCAGAGAGTCAGTTACAGCACGTGAATTCATCAATTTCTCCCAAAATTCATGTAAGTAAGTGGCCGGTGATCTGGGATAAAATAGTCAACTTTATAGTTACTTACACAATGTGTATCTGATATGAATAAAACACGTTGGCAAATTATATTTGAATTGATTGTTATTGCTGCTTCCATAGACATCAGTGTGTATTTTACAAACTATAAATGTGTTCTTTTACTAGTACTTATATATATTTAAATGTCTGAAACCTAAAATAAACATTATGTTGTTGAAAACACTGCATAGTTGTGATAAATGACAAGCACTGCTGAGCGCGTCCGTCTCTGGCTCAGCGCCAGCCAAAGCATGAAAGCACAGTTTGAAGTGACGTCTCTGAACGTTCTAAATCCCATATGTGGGACAGTACCGCTCAAAAGGCTAATAGAGATGGGCACAAAAATGACCAAATTTCCTCTCGTTTGTCGCGCCCCACTTGTCATGTCTCTATTCCCCACTAGTGAGAAACGCTGGGCTTCAGGGTGATATGGCTGCTGGCAGCCATTCTATCTGTCGTTCTAACGTTCTGTTGTTCTAACATTGTATCGGTCGTGACTCGTTCTAACGTTGTGTCTGTCATTCTAACGCTCTCTTTCGTTCTAACATTCTGTCATTTTAACATACTATCTGTTATGTTGTTCTATCTGTTGTTCTAACATTCTATCTGTTGTGACTCGTTCTAACTTTCTATCTGTCGTTCTAACATTCTATCTGTCATTCTAACCTTTTATCTGTTGTTCTAGCGTTCTATCTGTTCTAACATTCTATCTGTCATTCTAATGTTCTAATATTCTCTGTTGTGACTCGTTCTAACGTTCTAACATTCTATCGGTCGTGACTCGTGCTAATGTTCTATCTGACGTTCTAACGTTCTAAATGTCTTTCTAATGTTCTGTGGTTCTAACGTTCCATCTGTCATTCTAACATACTATCTGTTGTGACTCGTTCTAACTTTCTATCTGTCGTTCTAATATTCTATCTGTCATTCTAACCTTTTATCTGTTGTTCTAGCGTTCTATCTGTTCTAACATTCTATCTGTCATTCTAATGTTCTAATATTCTCTGTTGTGACTCGTTCTAACGTTCTAACATTCTATCGGTCGTGACTCGTGCTAATGTTCTATCTGACGTTCTAACATTCTAAATGTCTTTCTAATGTTCTGTGGTTCTAACGTTCTATGTTGTTCTAACATTTCATCTGTCATTCTAACATACTATCTGTTATGTTGTTCTATCTGTTGTGACTCGTTCTAACTTTCTATCTGTCGTACTAATGTTCTATCTGTCGTTCTAACGTTCTGTTATTCTAACCTTTTATCTGTTGTTCTAGCGTTCTATCTGTTGTTATAAAATTTTATCTGTCATTCTAATGTTCTAATATTCTCTGTTGTGACACGTTCTAACGTTCTATGTCATTCTAACGTTCTAACATTCTATTGGTCGTGACTCGTTCTGATGTTCTATCTGACGTTCTAACGTTCTAAATGTCTTTCTAACGTTCTGTTGTTCTAACGTTCTATCGGTCGTGACTCATTCTAACATTCTATCTGTTGTTCTAACATTCTATGTCGTTCTAACACTGTCATTCTAACATACTATCTGTTATGTTGTTCTATCTGTTGTTCTAACATTCTGTCTGTGACTCGTTCTAACTTTCTATCTGTCGTTCTAATTGTTATCTGTTCTAACATTCTGTCGTTCTAACGTTCTGTCATTCTAACCTTTTATCTGTTGTTCTAGCGTTCTATCTGTTCTAACATTCTATCTGTCATTCTAATGTTCTAATATTCTCTGTTGTGAGTCATTCTAACGTTCTAACATTCTATCGGTCGTGACTCGTTCCAATGTTCTATCTGACATTCTAATGTTCTAGATGTCTTTCTAACGTTCTGTGGTTCTAACGTTCTATCTGTTGTTCTAACGTTCCATCCGTCATTCTAACGTGACTCGTTCTATTGACAGAACTGTCATTCTCTTGTACCCCCATTGTATCTGTCATTCTATCGTTCTAATTTTTTATCTGCCGTTCTAATGTTCTATCTGTCGTTCTATCGCTCTAACATTATATCTATCACTTTTTCATTCTATTTGTATATTGTATATCTATATTGTCTGTCTGTCTATCCATCTATCTGGAGAACTATTTGTACAACTGTTTGCTGCCTATGTAGTATGTTGTTCCAAATCACTCACTTGAGGGTAAATGTCAGCTAGGCAGCTCTCTAGGTTTTGTAAACGAAGCTCTTAAGTGTAGTTTAAATGCTCTACGTGTGTGGAATGATCAAACTCTGTCCGTGTAAGCGTTACTGACACCGTCTTTAACTTTAGTCTTCTTTAATCACTTTAAACAGACACTCGTGGAACCCTTCCTCTGCACTCGCAGGACTGAAATCACCTCCGCGGCAGTTCAGAGGAGACGCTGAAGGGCGCGATTAAGCATTCAGGGCGGATTCACGGACATCGGAATCAATCTCGCGCTTTGAAAGAGAGCGAGAGTGCACCAGAGACAAAGAAAGATGTTCCGTACTGTCATTTGATCCTTCAGGTGAAAAAAAATAATGGAAATTTCCTCGCAGGTCATGAATAGCTCGGCTGTAATGATTTCAGCCTCTTCATGAAGCCAAAACACGGGTTCTGAGAATCAATTGCTGTTGAGGAAGGTACAGAAGCCTTGTGCATGTGGCGGGTTTATTCGGTCTGCAAGGCAGAACTTGGCGCCCAACGTAGGGACAGACGGATTTAATCAGCAGAAATTACAGGTTGAAGAGATGATTAGTTATATGGAGCTTTCCAGGTGCTAATTATCATGTCTGGATCAGTGAAGGTCATACCGTAATGAACAGAAACTGCCTGCGCTGCAAGGTTATCATTAACTAAAATTAAAACTGTTTAAAACATTTTGTTAATTCAAATAAAGCTGAATTCTGCTTATGAGAAACATCTAACAATGTTCTCGTGTTGCATCACATACACTTCATGTACGATATGTTTATGTGTCTGCTAACTAGAATTGTTGAAGTCAAGCATGGAAACGTGCATCACTCACGTTGCTTTAAAACGTTAATTGTAACTTTTCTTTTGTGTCTCAGGTCGTCTACTGCGTCTGAAGATGTTTCGTGAAGACCACGGCTCTTGGATGACCATGTTTTTCACCACGATTCTCTCGCTCTTTGTCTTCTCTCACATCTATAACCTCCTCCTGCTCATGAACGGACGGATGGGGTAAGAGATATCGTCTTAGAAGAGACTTTTTTCAAAAGAGTTGTTCCTTCATTCCCTATTCCCAGGTTTTCTCAGTAGGGATGACAGTTGTTTGGAATTTAACGATTTTGGCTCTTTAATTCCATCAATATTTGCTTTTATACTTTTTAGAAAGCACCCAATAATTGGTTAACTGAGCGGTTCAAATCTTTGAGTGTGTTTGAGTCTGATTCATGATTCGTTTTGAATGATTCCATTAAATGAACCAAGCATGATATTTATCTGTTCCTAAATCAGGCTACATAATAACTATGGAGTTCAAGACTAATTTGTGAGTGTTTTTGAAAGATTTACTATAATTTATAAATAAAAAAGCGAAAAGTGGGTAAAAATAGTATAAAATCTGTGCTGTTTATAATTTTAATTACTTGTTTTTTACGATTCAATAAACAAATCGAGCATGAGATTTATTTGTTCATAAATCAGGCTAAATAATAACCATAGCCTGATTTTCGAACAAAGGAGTTTTTTGTTAAAAAAAGACATGAAAAAGAACCAGCTAAAAGAATCATAACTAAATTAGACTACATTCATCATTCTGTGTGTTTGTTGTTGCATGCAGAAATGCAACAGAAAGTACTTACTCAGTCAAAATTAAAACATAATTTCCACCATTGCGAATCTGAATAAAAATGGTTCTCTATTCCCGACCCTGTTCTTCATCCTCTTTGTGGAATTGAATTGACCAGCCGTGCATGAGTCCATTAAGCTTTAAGCGCATTGAAGCACTGACCCGAGGATCAGCATCTTCAGTCTGCTTTACATTATTACCAGGAACAGAATGAGTACATATGATCTCAGATCAGCACGTGTGCATACAGTCAACCGTGGGCCGTTTGAGAACACGCCGCCACTTCAATTTCACGAGCAAGATGGATGCCTCACTTACGGTTTGATTCGCCATCTAATGTTCAGCTCTGCACACGGCCGATGCTTTCACATTACAGTCGTCTGTTTGGAGAACGACTGCACCATTTTTCTGTGAGATTGAACGTTGAGTGATCGTACCACCATACATCTTCTCAAGGTTAAATGCGGCCAACACTGAGCATGGCAATCCTGGCCATAAAAGCACTATCAGAATGAGCAGAGGTTTGACTGATCAAAGACTAGTTTGACAGTGTTTCAAACAGTTAGAGTGTGAGAAACCTTTGTTGTTTTATTAAATCATTAAAAACTTTGATGAACAAAGATATGAAGGCAGCAGACAGCACTCAACAAATGAGTGCCAATTGCAAGTATATAAACACATTTTATTTATTTTTAAATGTATTTTTATATATATATAAACATCATCACACATCATTGCCTTCACTGTGATTGGCTGGGAAAGTCCATTTATGTATTGTAAACAATTTGTATTGTTTTTCCTCCAATAACTAACTTTACTCGTTGGACGTCTAAATTAAATAAAAAATTAAATATATAAATATAGCACCAAACCTAAGTAAAAGTTGCCTTTGACAAGTTTATAAACCTATTTATTTTTAAAATTATATTTAAATTCTTAAGAATCTTTTTTTATATTGTTCATTGTTAATTAAAACAATATTTGTATTGTTGTCCTTCAGTAACTAACTTGACCTTCTCAATGTCTAATATAAAATATATAAAGGTGGTATATCAATTTTTTTTTTTTTTTTTTTCTATCATTTATAATAATTTTTATATTATGTTACTTAAAAACAATATTTTTTATTGTTTTTCTCCAATAACCTGCTGAACATCTAATAAATTTAAATAAAAACTAATTAAATAAATAAATAAACAAAACTAAATAAAAAAAAAATGTATATATATGACATATATATGGCACCAGATGTTAGTAAAATTGACTTTTGCAAGTATATAAATCTATTTATTTAAAAAATATATTCTTCATGAACTAATGTGACCTGCTGGAAGTCTAATAAATGAACTGAAAATGAAAAGTGAGACAGTGGATGTGTTCACTTAATTTTTTTGATGGGTTTGTTTTAATAATTGAGTGTGATTGTAATGAGGTTGATCTCAGAGCAGGTGTGATGTCCTCTCTCACAGATAGGTGGCGCTGTTGTACAGTCAGTCGAGCAGCACGTTCCCCTCAGGAGCCGTCTGTCTCTCGCTCCTGTCTCTCTGACAGCATGTGTCTGATGTTTTCGGATCCGTCATGAGAAATTATTGTTTACACCTGTGCGGAGAGACGACCTGCGCGAGTCCCGGCGCTCGCGGCACAAACCCTCTCATTCACAGACAGTCGGATCTGATGGCCGTGTCATTATGTTTTTACTGTGACTCTGATTCACTCTCAGAATAAATGTCAGATTAACGTCGCAGAATATCTGTAGTGTCTTCAGCATCTGTCCTTAATGCTTTACCATGGTAACAGCTACGGTTACTACAGTTATTGTGATCTTCGTTTAGTTAAACTTTGATTGTTTTAATGACAGTGTTACGATACTAAGTGAATACTCTCTTACTCTAGAACTGGTTACCATAGTAAATTCATCTCTTTTTAGACACACACATACAGTAGAATATGTTTGACCTGTGTTTGTTCATATAAGACAATGAAATGTCATATTTCATCCCAAAACAAAAAGGAAAAATTGAAATCAAATCAAAATCTGTCTCTCAGCATCTGTTGCCTCTCATCCTTCCTCCTCATTGATATTCTTTTATTCTCTGTGACCCCCCCCCCCCACACACACACAATAACACCCGCTCAAACCCCCACATCACACACTCTCAACAACAAGTTCTGCTTCCTCCCCCTTCACACACACACACTGGCAGCCTCTCAGTGTGCTTGTGATTGAAATGAACATCATAAACACTCACATTCTCTCTCTGCATGTCATAAAAAGGCTGTTGAGAGTCCAGCAGTCCAACTGATTTCATAGTGAATTCTCTCTCTCTTTTTTTATAAATGACATCATAATGGCCTTTATGACATCATTTCCACCTTTATTAAATCATTACAGCCTTTATTGCGTCATTACCGCAGCCGCTCTCAGCATCTAGAGCCTAATACACATATGATGATGATGATGATGATGATGATACTACTTCATCCTCAGCTCAGTGTGTGTTGTGTGCTGTGGGCGGGGCTGTGACAAGGGGCGGAGTCAGCGTTCAGCCCCTTTAACTCATCACCACTCGAGGCGTCCGTTACAGGCATACATCATGTGCTAATTAAGCAGCGTTATTTAATTAAGAGTGCAGATCGCATTACTCACGGCCAATTAGGAGCCGCAGCGCCACCCGTGTGAGAGAGACAGCTGCACGCGCTCAGAGAGAGAGACACAGAAACCAGTGCAATAACATCAGCAACATTGTGGAAAATCCCACAATGCATTGCAACAAGAATCCATCCCAGTTTTAGTGTAAACAATTATTCAGTGCGCATTATTCAAAATGCATTGACTTATAGCCAGTAGTCTCGCTTATTGAGAGAAAATAACTCGGCGGTTTATAAAAGTGCATTTCTGTGCGAGTGTGTTTTGTCCGTGTAAATTTGTGCCTCCGTTTCAATCTGGCACTTGTAGGCAGACGAACTGGGCTGTAACGGTGCTGCGGCTCTCGTGTAATTGAAAACGCTGAAACATCCTGTTTGGGTCCCTGGATAAATGTTGTGGTTATGGCGAAGAGGTCCTGAAGGTGATGTTTCTTAGCCGGCGGCGTTGACACCTCACCACTTAATCAATATCTGCTGGATAGACCCAGAGCATGGAGAATATCTCATTTCGAGACAGATATTTGAAGGTCATTGGCTCATGGATCCAGAATGACCTTTGACCTTTACGAGCTTGAGGACTGGATGGAGATAATCTGTTTTATTTTATCAGTAGAAGAACATTAAATTTCATTTTAATCAATATCATGCGTTTCAGATGAAACCTAATAAATCAGTCGCGCTCTCTGGTAATTGTTACGATAAATCAAAAACGAGCGTCTAGGTTGTGGCTTTTCATATGCAATTATTAAACTATGTAAATCTGAGGAATATTAATATGTCAGAATGACTCATGACGTTATTATTTCATACTGATAAATATGTGGGATTTTTTATTATTTAATTTTGGAGCGTTACTGGACGTTTTGCTCCACAACATTTACGTTTTATTTTGGGGTGAACTAAACATAATCAATATGTAACATGGTTCTGAATTAATAGAATATTCATATGACATGGTACATGGCCAAAATATATGGTAATACTATGGTATATGTTGGTACTTCAATGATACATGCCTAAAAACCTGGTATTAACATGGAAAATGTAAAAAAAAAAAAAAACATGGTAATTCAATAGTACATGCACAAAAAAACTGGTAATACTATGGTACATGTTCAATAAACCATGGTAATTCAATGGTACATGTCCACAAAACATTGTAATACTATGGTGAATGCCCAAAAACATGGTATTACCATGGGAAATATAAAAGAAAAACATGATATTACCATAGTAAATGTTAAAAAAACATGGTAATTCAATAGTACATGTCCACAAAACATTGTAATACTATGGTGAATGCCCAAAGACATGGTATTAACATGGGAAATATTCAAAACACATGATATTACCATAGTAAAGGTTAAAAAAGCATGGTAATTCAGTGGTGCAGGTCCAAAAACCATCATAATACTATGGTGAATATCCAAAAATATGGTATTTACATTGGAAATGTTCACAAAGCATGGCAATTCAATGGTACATGTCAAAAAAAAACATGGTATATATATATATATATATATATATATATATATATATATATATATATATATTGTGTTTATAGTAAATGTTTATGGTAAAACATGGTATTAACATGGGAAATGTTCAAAAAACATGGTTATTTAATGGTATCTGTCCAAAAAACATTGTAATACTATGATGTACGTCCATGGGAAAAATGTGCTATTACCATAGAAATGTATAAAAAAAAACATGATATTACCATGGGACATGTCCAAAAACATGGTAATACTATGGTGCATGTTAAAAAAACATGGTATTTCAATTTCAGCATTAGGGTGAGTAAATGATGACATAATTTGTTATGGGGTAAACAAAACCCTTTAAACTAGGTCATGTTTTTTTTAAGAATTTGATGCTGTGAACCAGAGAATAAATTGGGAGAGGAAAAACAGTTTGACTATGTAGGCCAGGGGGAGGGGTCTGTGTGGAAGGGGCGTGGCCAGTGATTTCTCACAGGTCAGTCCAGCTGGAGATGAGCCGCTTCCACTGTTACTGTGACAACTGCAGAACTCCCGTGAGATTAACACATGCACATATAGGCCGAATCGTACATCAGGAAGTGACATGTAGTTTAAGTGTGAGAGGGTGTGTGTGTGTGTTACCAGCAGCCAGACTAACTGCTCAACATGATAATCACGTTAAGTGCTGTTTTACAAGCAGCCGGTACCATAAATCAGCCTGTTTCTGCACTAGTAGCTGTCTAATCTAACACTCGGTGTTGCTTATAAAACTTTGGCAAATTTTGCCTTCAGTCCAGAATGAGGTTCCCTCAGGGAGATCCGCAGAAGTCTGCATAATTTACATTTGTGTCTGTGTGAGAGGGAACATTTACTTGCTAATTCCTCATAATAATCAGCTTCGTTTATTCTGTTTCTGCAGTTCCGCTTTAAAACTGCAAACGGAAACTCGCTTAAATGAGAGCAAATAATACAGCGCTGACATTTTCACATTTATTGATTTGCATTTGTTCTTGTCAGTCTGACAAGATGTAATAATCAGGAATGTGACACATTTATAGTTATATTTATGCATTTAGAAGATGCTTTTGTAACCCTTCCTGTTCGAACCGCCACTCTAAGCGGGACTCGAACCCGGGTTCGCCGGCATGGGAGTCAGGTGCTCTAACAAGGTCGCTAAAGATCACAGTCTCTAGAGCGCCTCTTGAGATCAGGGGAGTGAGGTTTACATACACGGCTCTTACCAGCCTATGTTTATTACACTCACCTCCCTAAACCTCACTCCCATCCGGGTCACGTGCTCTAACAAGGAGGCTAAAGACCGCAGTCTCTAGCGTCAGTCTCAGAGCACCTCTTGAGATCAGGGGAGTGAGGTTTACTCCCCTAAATCTCACTCCCATCCGGGTCACGGCACCAATTGAACCCCTCCTGATCAAACCGCCAACACTAAGCGGGACCTGAACCCGGGTCCGCTGGCATTGAAGACGGGTGCTCTAACAAGGTGGCTAAAGATCACAGTCTCTAGAGCGCCTCTTGAGATCAGGGGAGTGAGGTTTACATACACGGCTCTTACCAGCCTACGTCTATTACACTCACCCCCCTAAACCTCATTCCCATCCGGGTCACAGCACCAGTTGAACCCCTGCTGATCGAACCTCCCAGTCTAAGCGGGACTCGAACCCGGGTCCGCTGGCATAGGAGACGGGTGCTCTAACAAGGAGGCTAAAGACTGCAGTCTTTAGCGTTAGTCTCAGAGCACCTCTTGAGATCAGGGGAGTGAGGTTTACATACACGGCTCTTACCAGCCTACATCTATTACACTTACCCCCCTAAATCTCACTCCCATCCGGGTCACGGCACCAATTGAACCCCTCCTGATCGAACCGCCAACTCTAAGCGGGACCTGAACCCGGGTCCGCTGGCATTGGAGACGGGTGCGATGAAATGGAAGTAGTGACAGATCTTTCATTCCATATTGTGACGTACATCCGAGTGAAACAATGTAGGGCTGGACTTAGTTCTATGCATCGGTTGTTGATTGGATGTTGCGATGTGGGCGTGGCTCTTAAAAAAAAACAGAGGCGGGGTCTGAATGTGATTTTGCAGTGGATTCTAAAAAGGGGTGGAGTTTAAACAGACTAAATGATTGGAGAATGTATGTCAGAGAGAAGCTATGATGTTCTGATTAAAAATGAAATTCTGATTTATCATTCACAATAAGATCAAAAACATTAATCTAGGAAATAGCCAACTTTAAGTGTTCTAGATCGATTCTTATAGAGACTCGGGCTGATTGTAATTCTGTCCTGTAAAGTTCCTGAAAGGGCCAGTGAGGCTCTTGGAAGCGTTTTAGAGGGGATTTCAGATTTGTGGCTTCCGAGACGGTGCCTAATTAAAATTCAGTCCTGCCTTGGGAGTCGGTGAGAATGTCACAAACATCTCTGAGAGTCGGCCAGCGGCTGTTTTCACAGAATCAAACTGATTCTGATTCTGCGGCCCTGAAAATAGACCATAGGCAAACTGAAATTTTAACAGCGACTGGAGTTTGAATTGATCAAATCATGACTTGGACGTTTTGTTCTCTGTGAGACTCGACTCATTAGCAGCCGCTCGGGAGCATCATTCATATTAATTCTCACGGCTGGAGCATCTCTCCTCATCCCTGGAATACCGGCACACCGCACACATCAGTAATCCTGTCACGAGTCTCTCCAACTTCCAGGAACGAGGGTCTGTGCAGCTGATGTTCTTCCCAGTGCGAGTCGCCTCACCAGGGCTTGTTGTTTCCGTCAGTAACGTCTCGTTTGTTGATTCGAATCAACTCGTGCAGCATATGTGACCTCATTTTTTACCAGTGCATCTCATATTTCATAAACTGGGCTGCTGTAGAACTATAATTAACAGAAGAGACTCCGGGGAATCGTTTGGATAAACCGCATGTGTACGAGCAAGCTGTTGAACAGTCCATTATTTGGTTACATGTGGTTTAAGTGTGTGTGTGTAATATACAGTTTTTCTTGAAATCCAGTGTCATCACACAGTAATTATGGTACAGTGATAGTATCAGATGTTACTTTAATATGTAACATGGTACTGAATGAATAGCATGATGCATGTTGAAATAACATAGTATTATCATGGTAAATGTTCAAAAAACATGGTGTTTCAATGGTACATGCTATGGTGCATCGTTATACTATGGTGCATGTTAAAAAACATGGTATTAACATGGGAAATGTAAAAAAAAAAAAACAAAAAAAAACATGGTATTACCATGGAAAATTTTCAGAAAACATATTACAACCATGGAAAATGTCAAAAACTTGGTAATACCATAGTGTAAAAAAAACATGGAATTTCAATTATACATGCACAAACATAATTGTAATGCTAGGGATCATGTCATAAAGCATGGTATTAACATGGAAAACATAAAAAAACATGGTATTGGTATAGTAATGTTCAAAAACATTCTATTAACAAGGTAAATATTCAAAAAGCATGGTATTTTTATGGTACATATCCAAAAATAATTCTAAACCTATGGTGCATGTCTAAAAACATGGTATTAACATGGAAATTGATTTTAAAAAAAACAGTATTAGCATGATAAATGTTCAAGAATCATGGTATTCCAAATGTACATGTCCAAAAATTGTTGTAATACTATGGTGCATGTCCAAAAACATGGTATTAACATAGGAACTGTTCAAAAATATTGTAATACGATGGTGCATGTCATAAAAACATGGTATTACCACCATGAAGCATGTCAAAAACTTGGTAATACCATAGTGAATATTCAAAAAACATGGAATTTCGATGGTACATATCCAAAAATAATTCTAATCCTATGGTGCATGTCGAAAAACATGGTATTAACATGGAAATTGATTAAAAAAAACAGTATTAGCATGATAAATGTTCAAGAAACATTGTACATGTCCAAAAATTGTTGTAATACTATGGTGCATGTCCAAAAACATGGTATTAACATAGGAACTGTTCAAAAATATTGTAATACAATGGTGCATGTCAAAAAAACCATGATATTACCACCATGAAACATGTCAAAAACATGAAATTTCAGTGGTGCATGTCCAAAAATAATTGTAATGCTATAGTACAAGTCATAAAACATGGTAACAATGAAAAAACATGGTATTACCATGGTAAATGTTCAGAAAAATGTGGTATTACCTTGGGAAATGTTTATATATATATATATATATATATATATATATATATATATATATATATATATATATATATATATATATATATAATATATATATACCACCATGGAACATATCAAAAACATAGTAATGCAATGGGCCATGTTAAAAAAATATGGCATTTCAATGGAACATGTCCACAAAAACATGGGATTTCAATGTCATGTCCATAAAAAACATGGTAATGCTTTTGTGCATGTCCAAAAATACTTGTCTGTGAATGTTGTGTGTGCATGTGTGTCATTTGTGCTGCTGAGCTGATGTGACTTTGTCAGGTCATCCAGCAGTACTGCATTAAAATTACAGCCATAATGAATAAATGAAGACATGAGACACTAATCAGAGAAAGAGAGAAAGAGTGTGTGTGTCTCACTTTGCCATATCACACTCCATTCCCCTGCATGTTATTAAACCGTACCACCCTAAACTAGTTGCTCCATTACTTACATACTAACACACCCGTGAACGTTGGATGGTTCCCGTATTATCGATTAGCTCGATGCCCTTGGTGAACGACTCCCAGCAGAGCAGCTCCAGGCGGCTGGCCGTGGTCCACAACCGTGGGGTGTTTGAAACTGACTTAATGCGCCAATAAATCTTCCCTCTAATCAAAGCGGCTTTATCAGTGAGCTGTGAGGGTGATAAGTCGCTCTTTGGACATGCGCTCTAATGACTGGCCGTATAATGGACGGAATACAGATTCAATCTCGCGCGTTATGAGGCCGTAACGACAGCGGGTCAAGCGTTCGTTTGGTTTAGATTTGTTGTAGATTGAGCAACCATGAACATGCTAATGAAGATGAACGCTTGTTAAACACATGCTCTCGTTTTCAGGATAACGCGGTTCAAAAATGAGATCATTTAATATTTAGTATGCAATTTTTTATTAATTTGATTAAGGGTTATTATAGTAAACTTGAAATAAAATAAACTTATACCTGATTTTTTCTTTTCATTTGAGTTGCTTTTTTCATTCCTTGGTGAAAAATCCAGCTAAAACCAGCCTAAGCTGGTTGGCTGGTCTTAGCTGGTTTAAACTGGAAGTAACTGGTTTAAGCTGGTCTTCCCAGCCTCCTAGCTAACCAAAACCCCTCGAAAACCAGCTAAAACCAGCCTGACCAGTTTAGGCTGGTTTTAGCTGGATTTTTCAGAAGGGTAGTTACCAATTTGATGTCTCGGTATCAATTGGCCTGCAATTAACGGTGCTAATTAGGAAAAAAGCTCGTTAAAACGTGTTCTCCTTTAGAGAATAATGGTGTTATTATCCATAACGCGGTTCAGAATGAGACCAAAAACCCGTGTGGAAACAATCCGCTCGTTCTGACACTTGCTCTGCGTTTCCCGCCGTCTGTAATCCACACACTGACGTGCATAAGCAGATTAACAAGTTCGTACCTGTTCAAGGCCTGTAAACACTTCTGACGGCATAAAAGCAGCGTAAAGAAGATTACATTCGCTCGCTGTCACAACATATGAACGCTTGGCTGTGTTTTTATATGCGTTGGATCATTTTCTGGAAGCGATTCGTTCCCTGAATGCATTATAAAGGCCTCTGAAGTTTATTTGTGTTTGTGATGACGTTAACGTGTCCTGTGGCGTTATTGAAACGCTTTATCCAGCGAGTGTCACGTCGAATGAAAGCTTTTGGAGAAGACGCGGCTAAAGATGCGAAGCGCCACACCTCATGATCGCCGCGGCTCGCTGGAGCTGATCAACGGTGACAGAAACATGGACTGACCGGATCTGTGTCTCTCTCTCTACAGTCCTCACATGGTGACGGAGTACATGGGCATCAGGAACGAGAGTTTGATGAAGATGGCTGCTGTAGGGACGTGGATGGGGGATTTTGTGACGGCGTGGATGGTGAGACTCTAACCAGAACCTGTTTAAAGTCCACATGAAACGACACTCAAAACCTGTTTTTCTTCCGTGATTGATTTTATCCGTTGGGAATGACTTGTAGAGTAAGAAGTGGACATAAGAAGTGGATATATATATAATATATGGTAACACTTTACAATAAGGTTTTAATAGGTCACTAAGTTAACAATACTTCTACAGCATTTATTAATCTTAGTTAATGTTAATTTCATCATTTACTGATGTTATTTAAATCAAATATTGTATTTGTTAATGTTAATACACTGTGAAATAACATGAACAAACAGTGAACAGCTGAATTTTTATTAACTAACATTAACAAAGATTAATAAGTACTATAACACATTGTTAGTACATTTAGTAGCGTAATTATTTATTGGACATTGGTGTGTTTTATCATGCCACCATTTCACAAAACCAATAAGCCAATTATAGTTGTGCATTACAGTGACTTTACCATGTTTTTAATGAGGTAAAAAAAAAAAAAAAAAAAAAAAATATATATATATATATATATATATATATATATATATATATATATATATATATATATATATATATATTATGTATATTATGTATATTTTAATCTACAATAACACAATCACAAATTGTGGTATTTTATCTGTTTATCTGTATGTCATGTGACCATTAACCAACATCAGAGAACTGTGAACATGCAAATGTTAAATTATTGAAATATTCACTTGAAATATCAGGGGGAAAAAGTGGTTTGGCTGTCAATAAAGTTTGGAAAAGTTTCAAATATTGTGCACCGATGAATCGTGCTCAAGTAACAGCAGCAGTGTATATTAAAGTAAAAAGGGTGTAATTTTCATGTTGACTGTAGCAACTTTAAAGCAGCATGAAATTGTTTTATGAGTTTTCTTGACCTTGACGAACCTTCCCTGCGTCTGACGAGCCACTCAAATGTTTCTGTAATTATATGTTGGTAATTGACTCTAGTGGAAAAGCGACGAACGTTTCCAGAGGCGGCGGAGAGAATGTTTCATTAGAGATCGCCCAAACCAACAAACTCCTCATTTAGCCCCAAAAACTCTGGCAGGAGCTGCGATAAGACCACAGAGAGTTCGGCACGTCGAGAAAGCAATAATGTCCTCCTTAAAGGTGCAGCCGCAAAACAGAGAAATTAATAACGCTTGAAAATTATGATTAAAATGATGTTCACTCACACTGGAAGCGATTAATGTCGCATTGCTTCATCCTGTTTACACTTTATTTTCAACAGTGAAAGAATTTTACATATAATAGTTTTGGTAACACTTCACAATAACAATAAAAAATACTTCTAAATCATTTATTAATCTTAGTTAATGTTCATTTCAACATTTACTAATACTTTATGGAAATCAAAAGCTGTATATGTTTTATTATATATAATTTTTATATGTATATTATTTAATGAGCATGAACTAACAACTTTGCTATTAACTTTACCAATATGTTGACTTTTAATGCTTTGTTAAAAGTGGAATTATTTGGAATGTCATCGCAAGATTGACGTTTAAACTGACAGCTGTCACTCAAAGTGATTGACACACTTCAGTTTTTCTATAACATCTGTTTGTAAACTATAAGCACTGTTATAAATGTTGACAGTCGTGGCGATAAAAACAAGGTTTTCCCAAGTTCACTCAAGGACACGCAGGAAACAAACATCCTTCCGACAATATCCGGCATCAAAGTGCTTTCCTCAGTGACACGCAAGTGCAGGTGTAGTTCGGATCTGCTGGGATGTGTGTGTGTGTGTGTGTCTTTGGGTACATTAGTATTCCTGTGTTCAAACTGCAGAGATGAACAAAAGAGAAGAGGAGAAAAAGAGAGGGATAAAACAAAGGAGGGAGAGAACAGAAAGACGAAGGGCGAACGAGCGTCTCAAAGTGCTGAATCGAGACATTACTGACGGCGTCTACATGCCATTAATTCAGCCCTTCATCTCGTCACAGGCTGCTGCAGTTTGGCTGCGACGTGATGAAAGATTTACAGATTTATTTCACTTTCTCTTTCCCTCCCCACAGTTTTCAGTCTTTCTTTTGTGAAGGAGCGGATCCGTCATCAGGGTGACCTTAGACAGGCGTTACGGCTCACTGCACAGTCTGCACACTCAATAGGGCATAACTGTAGTTCACTTGACAAACACAGGTTAGAGGTTTAGAGGTTTGTATATGGCAATAATGTACTTGTGTAAGTATAACAATGTCATACATATGTAAATATATATTTTACATATTATAAATATTTATATTAATGCATTTTTATTAATATAATTTAAAATACATTTTATTATCCTAATTTGTCATAATCTAATAATCTAAATGTTGTGGTAAATTACTTTTGAAATAATAATAAAAAAATAAATAAATGTATTTAATATTTAATATGCAATTTTGTAATAGTTAATTTGATTCAGGGTTGTTAGAGTAAACTGAAACTAAAACCATAAAAAAAAAAAAATCTTATTCATAATAAATTTTACTTGCAATAAATAAAAACATCTCTCTTTTCATTTTCATTTTAGTTTAACTTGATGTACTAAAATAAAAAAAACTAATAAAAGTTAAAAGACGTACTTAAAAAAATGTAAAAAAAAAAAAATCATAAAAAAACAAAAAAATAGTAAAACTTTAACTAAAGTTAGAATGAAAATGAAAAATATGAAAATAAAAGCAAATTCAAAATATTAATAAAAAATATAATCTCATTAATTTTTTTTTTTTTTTTTACAATAACATTCACTGATTAAGTATAGAAAGTCAAAAAAAAGTTAAAACCGATATTCTATTGAACTTTATTACATGAAAATATTTTGGAAAATGAATAACATTTATTTAGTTTTTACTGTTTTATGACTTTGAGCACAATCCAGTGTGTTTTGGTATAATTTATATACTTTTATAGTTTTTGTTTATATTTTCTGTTTTCACTTTAGTTTTAAGTTTAGTTTAAGTTTCAGTCATTTTAGTTTAGTGTTTTTGTCATTATTATCATTATTTCTCAAATAAAATACTTTTTTTTTTTAATTTTATATCAGCTAATGTTACATTTATTTCACGTAAAAAAAAATTGTTTTATGGTTTTAGTTTTAGTTGACGATGATAACCCTGGTGCAGTCACTGAAGCACAAAGTAAGGAGTGTTTGTTTGTTTGTTTGTTTGTTTCCAAGGTAACAGACATGATGCTGCAGGACACTCATTACCCGGACTGGGGCCGGACCGCGAGATACTTATGGAGGCAAGGTCACAACCGGATCGTGCTGTTCTGGTGAGTCCGTTCACACTGCACATCTGATCCAACAGTCTCTCAGTGGAATCTGGATTCGTCCCTCAGAAGGGAACAGCAGTGACACACTGCATGTTTAACAAGCAAGTTCATCCACAAAAGCAGTTCTACTCATAAAAGCATGATTTAGACACTTTACAGCTAAAAGAACAGATGAGTTTTTGCTGAATGATTCATGAGAGAAGCACATTTCTGCTTTTAAACCCTCGTCTCATAGACGTTCATTGGAGCTGCATGACTGTAAACATGATTTCTGCTTGTTTACATAAAACGAGGTGCGAGTTGAAGTGATTTTCTGTGGTAATTTGACTGCATGTCACAGATACTGTCAGCTTAAGTCGTATCGAACCAGGAATATTGCTTTAATGGGCTTCTTGTGAGGCTGTGTGTGTGTGAGACGTCCTGAAGGAAAAATATTGATGAAGTGACTAAATCATGTTTTTATTCATATCTAAATATGCCAAAGGGTTTATTGTCTGGCAATAGTCAATTGTAATTTCTAAGAATAATTGTAGGCAGTTTATGAAGTATAAACAAGTTAAAAATGTGGAAAAAAGCCAGAAAAGACTAAGTAAAAATCTCTTTCTTTTTTTTTTTTTTTTTTGCAGTGCCACTTGCTCATATTATTATATTTTATTAATAATAAAATGTTTTTTCATGATCAAATATTAAATTGAGTGGTAAATCACTATTGCAGTGTTTATTTTAATATTTTAATTGAATTGTGAGTGTAAGTGTAATTAATTTATATTAATTAAAATATTGTAAATTTATAATTATTAATTTGATACAATTATGTAATTTATCTAAAATTATTTATTAAAATTAATATATATATATATATATATATATATATATATATATATATATATATAATTTTAGATAAAAAGATAACTAAAATTTTAAAAATATATATATAATTTAAATTGTAATTAATTTTATATTAATTTATAATATTTAATTTTATTTTATTATTAATTTGATTCAATTATGTAATGTATCTAAAATAATGTATCTTAAAATTAAAATAATTTTATAATTATTTATATATAAATATTTTTAAATTAAAAGATAACAAAAAATGTATATATATATATATATATATATATATATATATATATATATATATATATATATATATATATATATATATATATAATAGTGTTTGTGTGTGTGTGTGCGTGTTGATAACAGCACTTTTATCCCTGTTCTCATTACCAGCATGTTTAATTAAAGAAACACGCAGCAGAAAATCGATCAACTCCGCTGTTTGACACGGTTACGTGACCCCGAAACAAACGGCCTCCTGTGACGAAACACACGCTTTGACCCTGAAACACACCTGACAACATGACCTCTGACCTTCATGTCAGCTGATTCATTAAAGTATTAGTTCATTCATCTTTTATATTCTCCTGTTCTTATAGCATTTCAATCTACAAATTTTCTGTAAAAATATCTAAAAATGCATGAAAATGAGATAAAAATTACTTGAGAAGCAACACTGCATGAATATTAAGACTTGTTTCTTTAATAGGTGTGAATTTTGTCTTATGTTATTAATGATTATTATTTATAAAATGTTTAATTTTTCGTAATAAAAACTAAATTTAGTGTTAAATTACTTTTTATTTTTTTTATTTTTTTAAATAATTTTATTTAGTTAATTTGCAATATGTAAAACAAAAAATAATTTTCTTTAGAATGATATGCACTGGTGAGTCATTCACAGTGAGGACATTAAGAAATAAATACAAATAAAGAAAGTAAAAAAAAAACCCTTGTTTCTTATTTATAAAATGCAAGTGTTTTTTGTCTTTCGTCACTGACACATTTTAAAGTGTAAAAAAGTTAAAAGCATGTGGAAAAAACTCCCAGTGCAGTAAGACTAATTAAAAACTCATTAAAATGTCATTTTTATTCACCTGTTGACATTATCAAAGGAAACATTTTGCTGTTTTTAGCAGCACATTTTTATCTAAAGCATCCATATCAAAGTGACATCCAGCTGTTCATCCAGCGTCTCAATGTTAAAGTGCATGTCAACTGAGTTTAAAAAAAACAACAACTACTGACCTGGGATCAGTTCTGGCCTTTCATTGGCTGATGAATGTGCTCACAGTGACATGAAGAACTGATCTGGTGTCTGTATTATTCAGTGATTCCATCAGAAGTGCATTACACGATACATTTCATTCTCGCTCTCTCGGCACGTCTTTTATTAATGGACTCTCTCGGAGCGTCTCCATCCATTAGTAAACGGCAGACATCATTTCACACGCGGCGCGTCATAACAGACCGCAGTTCTGCAGAGAAACCGTGCGTTTAAGAGATCTGGCGCTGCTCATTACAGGCTGCTTACCGTCAGAAAAATGACACAAGATGTCAGAGATGACAGAACTGATGTGCACTACTGATCAGAAGTCTCAAAGCTGCATTTATATGATCAAAAATACAGTACAAAATCTGAAATATTATTAAAATGTGAATTAGATGTTTTCTGTATAAATTTATAGTAAAGTGTAATTTATTCCTGTGATCAAAGCTGAATTTTTATGATCAAAAATACAGTACAAATTCTGAAATATTATTAAAATGTGAATTAGATGTTTTCTATATAAATTTATAGTAAAGTGTAATTTATTCCTGTGATCAAAGCTGAATTTATATGATGAAACATATAGTAAAAATTCTGAAATATTATTAAAATGTGAAATAGATGTTTTCTATATAAATTTATAGTAAAGTATAATTTATTCCTGTGATCAAAGCTGAATTTATATGATCAAAAATACAGTAAAAAATCTGAAATATTATTAAAATGTGAAATAGATGTTTTCTGTATAAATTTATAGTAAAGTGTAATTTATTCCTGTGATCAAAGCTGAATTTTTATGATCAAAAATAAGTACAAAATCTGAAAATTTTAAAATTGAAATGATGTTTTCTGTATAAATTTATAGTAAAGTGTAATTTATTCCTGTGATCAAACTGAATTTATATGATCAAAAATACAGTAAAAATCTGAAATATTATTAAAATGTGAATTAGATGTTTTCTGTATAAATTTATAGTAAAGTGTAATTTATTCCTGTGATCAAAGCTGAATTTTTATGATCAAAAATACAGTACAAATTCTGAAATATTATTAAAATGTGAATTAGATGTTTTCTATATAAATTTATAGTAAAGTGTAATTTATTCCTGTGATCAAAGCTGAATTTATATGATGAAACATATAGTAAAAATTCTGAAATATTATTAAAATGTGAAATAGATGTTTTCTATATAAATTTATAGTAAAGTATAATTTATTCCTGTGATCAAAGCTGAATTTATATGATCAAAAATACAGTAAAAAATCTGAAATATTATTAAAATGTGAAATAGATGTTTTCTGTATAAATTTATAGTAAAGTGTAATTTATTCCTGTGATCAAAGCTGAATTTTTATGATCAAAAATACAGTACAAAATCTGAAATATTATTAAAATGTGAAATAGATGTTTTCTGTATAAATTTATAGTAAAGTGTAATTTATTCCTGTGATCAAAGCTGAATTTTTATGATCAAAAATACAGTACAAAATTCTGAAATATTATTAAAATGTGAAATAGATGTTTTCTGTATAAATTTATAGTAAAGTGTAATTTATTCCTGTGATCAAAGCTGAATTTTTATGATCAAAAATACAGTAAAAATTCTGAAATATTATTAAAATGTGAAATTAGATGTTTTCTATATAAATTTATAGTAAAGTGTAATTTATTCCTGTGATCAAAGCTGAATTTATATGATCAAAAATACAGTAAAAAATTCTGAAATATTATTAAAATGTGAAATTAGATGTTTTCTGTATAAATTTATAGTAAAGTGTAATTTATTCCTGTGATCAAAGCTGAATTTATATGATCAAAAATACAGTAAAAATTCTGAAATATTATTAAAATGTGAAATAGGTTTTCTGTATAAATTTATAGTAAAGTGTAATTTATTCCTGTGATCAAAGCTGAATTTTTATGATCAAAAATACAGTACAAATTCTGAAATATTATTAAAATGTGAATTAGATGTTTTCTGTATAAATTTATAGTAAAGTGTAATTTATTCCTGAGATCAAAGCTGAATTTATATGATCAAAAATACAGTAAAAATTCTGAAATATTACTAAAATGTGAAATAGATGTTTTCTATATAAATTTATAGTAAAGTGTAATTTATTCCTGAGATCAAAGCTGAATTTATATGATCAAAAATACAGTAAAAATTCTGAAATATTATTAAAATGTGAAATAGATGTTTTCTATATAAATTTATAGTAAAGTGTAATTTATTCCTGTGATCAAAGCTGAATTTTCTGCATCATTACTCCAGTCTTCAGTGTCACATGATCCTTCAGAAATCATTCTAATATAGTCTCATTGACCGGACTAATCGAGCACTAGTGCTAGTAATGACACTGATAAGGCTGCTGGTCTTTCTCAGGACGGTGTTGATCTCTCTGACCTCTGTGGTGGTTCTGGTCATCAGTACGGACTGGATCCGGTGGGATAACCTGAACCGCGGGTTCCTGCCCAGTGACGAGGTCTCCAGAGCCTTCCTCGCCTCCTTCATCCTGGTCTTTGACCTCCTCATCATCATGCAGGTACAAACACAACCTCATCTGTCCTTCTTTCAGCCTCTTACTTTATTGAATCTTTGTGTGTGTGTGTGTTTCTGCTCTTGACTGATTCATGTTTAATGTCCTCCACTTCGCCGCAGGCAGCAAATCATAGTGGAGTGTGTCACTGTCTCATGAATATGCTAATATGGGCTCAACAGCTCCTCATGCTGTTCGTCCTGTAATAACCACACAAAAACACACACACATACACACTCACTCATTCACACACACACTCACGCATTCACTCGCTCACACACACACATTCACACACAGGTTCATCTGACTCCTGAAGTTTCTCAAAACAGGCCGTTCTCATTTCAACCCATCTTCAGTTTCCTTTACATCAAACTTTAATATGTTCAGGAGATAAAAAGACAAGGTCATTGTTTTCATTTTAAAATGTTCAAATTTTCTTTTCACAGATGCATTCACTTAGATTTTTTTCTACTATAATTTCTCATGTTTTTATTTATTTATTCATCTTGTCAACATCTTATTTTATTATTTTTGACCAAATCTTGTTAATTTCATTTGTTTTCAATTATTTTCATTTATGCATTTTTGTTTTTCAGCCATCACATCTCACATCATTTAATTAAATTATTTTTTTAACTGTATTTTTTTTTTCTTGTTTATTTCATTTTCATATTTTTCCAGAGGTGTTGACCTTAAGTTTTTCACATCTGTTATTGTTTTATTTTTCTTTAGCATCCGTCGACCAATCAGAAGCTTGGCTCAAATCACAGACTGTCTGTTTCTGATTACGGTCTCAATCACTCACCTGCGTTGGCTCAAATATGTTGACATTCACTGACTGATTGTAATTATTCCCTCAGCGTTGACGGGCGTCTCAATCCGTTGCCGTTACACGTCTGTATCTGTGCCTGGATCTGCGTCTCTTTCTCCCTCATAGTTGCTTCTTCTCTTCCATCTCCACACAGATATTTCACCTCACTCCTGTCAGTGTTCGCCCCGTGTGACGGTTAATCTCTGCGGCCGCTCTGACGTGCCTGATATTTTATTCAGTGCCTAATTAACTCAGAGACCCAGAACGGCCGCGAGCCAGCGGGATTTACAAGGTCTTTCATTTGAACCTCTTCCATTGGTTTTATGCCACGTAATTTAAGGTTCATTTTGTATAACACAGTTATCATGGACGTCAATGAGGCCGAAACGATGAGCTGCACAAAGAGAGAAACTGTAATTATGTGGCTCCTCGTTAGCTCTTCGCTAAGCCGCATAGAATTCAAAGACTCTCAGTTCTGTAAACACAAGGCCTAATTGCCAAGAAACAACATTATTCTGCATTTCTTCTGCTTAATTTGGTTTGTTTTTGCGTCTGTCCTGGAGCTGCGAGGCGCAGCGTCTCAGATTCTCTTATACGTTATCAAAGTTTTATTGATTTTCCTCTGACTGTTCTCAAGAGGGGCGGCGGTCGAATCACGTCGGTTCGGCTGATGCTCGGTGACACTGGGATCTCTTGTCGCGTTCCCAAGCGCAAACTTTTGAAGCCTTGGAATTTGATTTTGATCTCTTATAAATGTCAGACAGAAAAGTACAACAGAGACCATCAGCATCAGAAATGCTCCAGACCTCTGAACACTGAGAAGGGTTTAGTTTGTTTTCATACAGTCCGAATGAAAAACTAAAACTACAATATATAATGCTATGCAGTTGCTAGGGTGCTTTGGGTAGTTGCCAGGATGTTGCTATGCAGTTGCTAGGTTGTTTTAAGTAGTTGCCAGGACGTTGCTATGCAGTTGCTAAATTGTTTCAGTAGTTGCCAGGACGTTGCTATGCAGTTGCTATGTTGTTTTGGGTAGTTGCCAGGATGTTGTTATACATAGTTGATAAAGAGTGCTGAGTGCATTGCAATGCAGTAGCTAAATTGTTTTAGTAGTTTCCAGGACATTGCTATGCAGTTGCTAAATAGTTTCTGTATTTGCCAGGACGTTGCTATGCAGTTTTTGGGTGTTATGGGTAGTTGCCAGGATGTTGCTATGCAGTTGTTAAAATGTTTTGGGTTGTTACCAGGATGTTGCTATGCAGTTGCTAGGGTGTTTTGGGTGGTTGCCAGGATGTTGCTATACAAAGTTGATAAAGAGTGTTGAGTGCATTGCAATGCAGTTGCTAAATTGTTTCAGTAGTTACCAGGGTGTTGCTATGCATTTGCTAGGGTGTTTTGGGTAGTTGCTAGGACGTTACTATGCAGTTGCTAGGTTGTTTTAAGTAGTTGCCAGGATGTTGCTATGCATTTGCTATGATGCTATGGGTAGTTGCCAGGACATTGCTATGCAGTTGCTAGGGTGTTTTGGGTACTTGCCAGGATGTTGTTATACATAGGTGATAAAGAGTGCCGAGTGCATTGCAATGCAGTAGCTAAATTGTTTTAGTAGTTGCCAGGATATTGCTATACAGTTGCTAGGTGTTTTGGGTAGTTTCCAGGACATTGCTATGCAGTTGCTAAATAGTTTCTGTATTTGCCAGGACATTGCTATGCAGTTTTTGGGTGTTATGGGTAGTTGCCAGGATGTTGCTATGCAGTTGCTAAATTGTTTCAGTATTTGCCAGGACGTTGCTATGCAGTTTTTTGGTGTCATGGGTAGTTGCCAGGATGTTGCTATGCAGTTGTTAAAATGTTTTGGGTTGTTACCAGGATGTTGCTATGCAGTTGCTAGGGTGTTTTGGGTGGTTGCCAGGATGTTGCTATACAAAGTTGATAAAGAGTGTTGAGTGCATTGCAATGCAGTTGCTAAATTGTTTCAGTAGTTACCAGGGTGTTGCTATGCATTTGCTAGGGTGTTTTGGGTAGTTGCTAGGACGTTACTATGCAGTTGCTAGGTTGTTTTAAGTAGTTGCCAGGATGTTGCTATGCATTTGCTATGATGCTATGGGTAGTTGCCAGGACATTGCTATGCAGTTGCTAGGGTGTTTTGGGTACTTGCCAGGATGTTGTTATACATAGGTGATAAAGAGTGCCGAGTGCATTGCAATGCAGTAGCTAAATTGTTTTAGTAGTTGCCAGGATATTGCTATACAGTTGCTAGGTGTTTTGGGTAGTTTCCAGGACATTGCTATGCAGTTGCTAAATAGTTTCTGTATTTGCCAGGACATTGCTATGCAGTTTTTGGGTGTTATGGGTAGTTGCCAGGATGTTGCTATGCAGTTGCTAAATTGTTTCAGTATTTGCCAGGACGTTGCTATGCAGTTTTTTGGTGTCATGGGTAGTTGCCAGGACGTTGCTATGCAGTTGTTAAGATGTTTTGGGTTGTTACCAGGATGTTGCTATGCAGTTGCTAGGGTGTTTTGGGTGGTTGCCAGGATGTTGCTATACAAAGTTGATAAAGAGTGTTGAGTGCATTGCAATGCAGTTGCTAAATTGTTTCAGTAGTTACCAGGGTGTTGCTATGCATTTGCTAGGGTGTTTTGGGTAGTTGCTAGGACGTTACTATGCAGTTGCTAGGGTGTTTTGGGTACTTGCCAGGATGTTGTTATACATAGGTGATAAAGAGTGCCGAGTGCATTGCAATGCAGTAGCTAAATTGTTTTAGTAGTTGCCAGGATATTGCTATACAGTTGCTAGGTGTTTTGGGTAGTTTCCAGGACATTGCTATGCAGTTGCTAAATAGTTTCTGTATTTGCCAGGACATTGCTATGCAGTTTTTGGGTGTTATGGGTAGTTGCCAGGATGTTGCTATGCAGTTGCTAAATTGTTTCAGTATTTGCCAGGACGTTGCTATGCAGTTTTTTGGTGTCATGGGTAGTTGCCAGGACGTTGCTATGCAGTTGTTAAGATGTTTTGGGTTGTTACCAGGATGTTGCTATGCAGTTGCTAGGGTGTTTTGAGTAGATGCCAGAACATTGCTGTGCTGTTGTTAAGGTGTCCTAGGTAGTTACTAGGACATTGCTATGCAGTTGCTAGAGTGTTTTGGGTAGTTGCCAGGATGTTGGTATACAGAGTTGCTAAAGTATTTTATGGATATTGCTATGCAGTTGTTAGGGGTATTAGGTAGTTGCCAGGATGTTGCTATGCAGTTGCGAGGGCATTGGGTTGATGCTTGGGCATAGTTACTTGCTTACTAATTATAGTATTTTTTGTGTGTGTTGTTATGCAGTTGCTATGGCATGGTTTCTCTGTGTTAAATGTAGTACTAGTGATTCTTTCTACACATAAGGGTGTGTTTATACAGTTTTCTCAACAGTGGATGTTTATGTATTCTGCACTTCAGACATTCTTCCATCTGAAGCGTGTACTGTACATACACTTGTGCTGTGATGCTTGATGTGGTTTGGTATTGTACTGTAACACCTGAAGGCTTTATGCATTTGAGATCTGTTGATTTGCCCTTGTTTTTCCAGTGTGTTTGTTGGATCTTCTCCTTCCAGGACTGGGAGTTTCCTCACTTCATGGGTGATCTGGACATGAACCTTCCGGGCCTTTCCACCACCCAGCTGAAGATCAGACTGCCCGTGTGCAAACGCGTCTTTAAAGAGGAATATCACATTCACATCACGGGTAAATTCGCACACTTGTGCCTTAAATAGGGCACGAC
This sequence comes from Megalobrama amblycephala, assembly GCF_018812025.1. Taxonomy (NCBI): domain Eukaryota; kingdom Metazoa; phylum Chordata; class Actinopteri; order Cypriniformes; family Xenocyprididae; genus Megalobrama; species Megalobrama amblycephala. The sequence goes on from NC_063058.1 coordinate 32,208,767, forward strand.
AGGAAATACACTGTGAACACAATGATGCCAATGAATCAAGTGGTAGTGCTCTAAACTGTTCGTTCGGGACAGGACGGATGAATTAATTCCTTTCCCAAAGGGACGTGCTGTCAGAATATTAGCTCGTTAGATACATCTCTTTATAATTATGTGTTTGAAGGCAGCGTTCGTAATGCATACTAATTAGTATTTGCTCATCTGTAAACTTGCATTTATATAATGGAGTCAGTAAATCTGACAGTCTCTGAGCGAACAGCTTTCCTTTCTCCGCTGTGTTTTGCTCACTGTACCGAGGCCTGATGGCCATCCTGGGAGTAGATGATCGCTCCCCCGAGGCTTGGGGAATGGCCTTCCTGCTCAACCATTCACAAAAGTCTTTAACCTTATTGTTTGGTGCGGTGATTTAGCATTTGAAAGTAACCTCACATGAGTGCATTAACAACGGCGGCCATTAGAAACCTCCAAACGCAGTTATTTCACTTTCTCAAGCAGCCGTCTCAGACTCAGAAAGACACTTCTGCTGCGCATGTCGATGTTACTATGCAGTTGCTAGGCTGTTTTAAAGTAGATGCCAGAATGTTGCTATGCAGTTGTTAAGGTGTTTTGGGTGGTTACCAGGATGTTGCTATGCAGTTGCTAGGGTGTTTTATAGAAGATGCCAGAATGTTGCTATGCGGTTGTTAAGGTGTTTTGGGTGGTTACTAGGGTGTTGCTATGCAGTTGCTATGGTGTTTTGAGTGGTTACCAGGATGTTGCTATGCAGTTGCTAGGGTGTTTTAAGTAGTTGCCAGAAAGTTGCTATGCAGGTGCAAGGGTGTTTAAAGTAGATGCCAGAACATTGTTATGCAGTTGTTAAGGTGTTTTGGGTAGTTACTAGGAAGTTGCTATGGTGTTTTAGGTAGTTGACAGAATGTTGCTATGCAGTTGTTAAGGTGTTCTGGGTAGTTTCTAGAATGTTGCTATGACGTTGCTGTGGTGTTTGTTTTGGGTACAGTAGTTTCCAGGATGTTGATATGCAGTTGTTAAGGTGTTTTGGGTAGTTACTACAATGTTGCTAAGCAGTTGCTATAGTGTTTTTATGTAGTTGCCAGGATGTCGCTATGCAGTTGTTAAGGTGTTTTGGGTAGTTAACAGGATCTTGCTATGCAGTTGTTATGGTGTTGTATGTAATTGCCAGGATGTTGCTATGCAGTTGCCAAGATGCTGCTGTACAGAGTCTCTAAAATGTTTTGCATACGTTGCTATGCAGTTGCTAATGTGTCTGACTGATGATTGCCCAACATGTTAATGTTCTTCTCTTTTTTTCTATCTCAGGTAAATGGTTTAATTATGGAATCATCTTCCTGGTCCTCATCTTGGACCTCAACATGTGGAAGAACCAGATCTTCTATAAACCCTATGAATACGGTCAATACGTAGGTCCAGGAGAGAAGATCTACACCGTGGAGGATCCGGAGACGCTGAGGGACTTTAACCGCAGCACGCTGACCTGGGAATGGCGCTCCACCAACATAGACCCCCGCACCAACCGGACGTACGTCCAGAGAGACATGTTCCTTCACAGCCGCTACGTGGGCTCCAGTCTGGACGTGAAATGCCTGGCGTTCATCCCGAGTCTGGCGGCTTTTGTGCTCTGTGGGTTCTTTATATGGCTGTTCGGCCGTTTCCAAGACAGCGAGACGTTCCCCGAGAGCCCAGACAAGAGCTACGAGCGCATCAAGCGCAAATCGCCGTCAGATCCGGGAGTCACGCCAGAGGAAGTGCACATCACCATGACTGAGGCCTTTAAGAGGAGCGGGACGCCCATGTTGCTCTTGGTTGACACTCATCATTTTGGGTCATCAAACAACTCCATGTCACCGTGTTCAAACGAGACCCAGGAGACCCAACCCAGTGTAGCAGCTGACAGCTCTGCTCATGAGGATACCGCTGATGTCAAAAAGCTGACCCCATGACCATAGCCAAAGGTCAGATCGACTCTAGGAATACTTTCTGAAATCCTCAACATTGTTTGGTGTTGGGTTAGTCCAACAAACTTCCAAAATATGTTGCTAATTGGTAGGGCTGCATCCTAATAGCCGACTAAACGTTAGTCGTCGACAAGAGGCTTGGTCAACCAAAATTTCATTAGTTGGTTAGTCTCAGAAAAAAAAACTCAATGAAGGACAGTCATCCTTGTGGTAATTACAGTATGTCAGACAGGAAATTCAAATGTTTGCCTATCATCTATCGACCTTAAATATGGCTTATTATTTGAAACGTAAGTAGTAGCAACTTTACATGGCTGCTCGCTCTAACGTTAACTTAATGTACGCTATTTTTAGGCACATATCAAAGTGTTTGTGAGAAGCGTGGAAGCTAAAGTATAGCGCTTATTGTAAGATATGAAGGCGTCGAGGCGATCACTTGCATTTTTTCCTGATAACAGTGGAAATTTATGGTTTATGGTCGTACCATAGACTGTAAAAAAAAAAAAAGATTGACGACGCACCTTCACTCTCTTCCAGTGTAGAAAAGTAAATCTGCTAAATATGGCGCTGACATCTTGGGACCCGAGTCTGCGCAGTAGTGAGCATGAAGTGGGGCCGCGGTATCATCGCCCCCGTCCACACTCCCGCATAATCAGTTAGTACAGTTTACTGCAGAACAACTCATTATGTCAGTGTGAGATAAACAGTTATGGAAATGTAGAAATTAAAGTTAACCTCCTCCCAAAGATCCCAAAAAAAGTCTGTTGGTGCCTCAGTGACTACTTCGCTCAGAGAAGCTGTCAATCATAACGTCACACCTCCTTTATTATAACATCAAATAAGTAACTAAAACCAAACTTATTTAAAAAAACGAACACCTGAACTTATAAAAAGTTACAAGATAAACGAGATAAAAACTACCTAAAATGACAGAAACCATCTTTGAAAAAAATTTATGTGAAGTGTAATTCGATTGTTTAGTTTGTCTCACGGGTGGGGTTTAAGAGCTATACTGCATCCAGCCACCTGGGGGCGATCAAAATGTTTTGGCTTTGCTTTTCAGGACTAATACACCATTCAAAACTGTAAAGGGTCTACTTTTATTTGTGTGCACTCACAATAACAACAAAACTTTGTGCTTTTGTAAAATAAAGAAAACAAACAGGAATGCGCTTTCTGCCGTCTCGGTCTCTGTGAACTAGAGCACGTCACAAAAAATGAACCGAAACTCAGCGTATACTTGCCTCACAGACATGAGAAATATATTTATAGAAAGCTTCAAATGTCTACTTTTAAACAAGCCAATTTAAATACTCTCTGATTATGTAATCTGTATGAAAAGTGCATTTATCTCTATAGGCACGTTCACTATACTGCGGAGATGATAATCAGCATCGTCAACTTCATCTTTGCTGCCGACACTGACTCAGAAAACACTAGTTTATTAATAAACAATTAAAATGTCTCCTTGCTATTTTTCTCTGACACATTCATAATCATTACTTTTGCCGGTGATTTGCAGCAAGCTTGAGCATGGAAAAGGCTATATTACACCTATATATTAACTATATATTTTATTTATTTATATATATATTAAATGCTCATTATGGTTTAGTATTCTCCTTAGTATATATTTAAGTAATTAAATTAACTGTTAAGTAATGGCTGAAATGAATGACTACTAGTCGACTAGAAAATCTTTAGTTGGGAGCAGCCCTACTGATTGGCTAGTTTTGAAACCACAAATCAACTCTTCTTTTTTTATCAATCTTTTCAGCGGTCTTGCACATGGCATCAACCTTTTGAACTCAAACTTTTAAACGTTCCTCAAAACGTCCCTCAAGGACGTTGGTCTATATGGTGCTGGATGTTTGATTTTTGTACGTCTTTTTATGTAGACACGCCAGTGCCTACATGGATAAAATGCTGTCCTCACAGTGAACGCATGGCATGATGGTCATGAAAATACTCTTAATGAACACCTAAAGCTGTGCCTTCATTATCAAACCTGCGCATGGGACGTAGCTCCATGTCTAATCATTATCTGTTGAACTATTTATCAGTTATTTAAACACCAAACTGCTGTGCCACCAAATATATGTTCACACGCATGTGTTGGAAAATCTGATCTGATTGTTAATGCTTTATTTCTGTATTTTCAGATTCAGCCAAAGCAATGCCATCTTAAAAACCGAATCCTTTGTCTTTTATACGTGTGTTGTTTTGAAATCTTCACCGCAGTGTTTGTTTTGACCATGTTCGTCCTGTGTGTTTTTTCTGATGAGCAGGTGAGCTTCTTAAAATGTTTGGATGGTAAATATCTGCGCCAATCCCTGTTATCAATAAACAACCTTCTTTTGACATGCAGGTACCGTGTTATTTCAGAGGTTGCATGTTATCGGTGGAAATGGTTCTTTTCATATCGAGACGCTTCCAAAGTGGCGACTGCTGGTGTTAGCCGCGGTCCACTGTGACCTTGTTGCCAAGCAACCCCTGAGGGCCGGCCTGCGTCCAGATGTCGATCCGGTTCTGCAGAAAGTGGCAATCAAACCCATTTATAGGAACATTGGGTAAACAGCCATTAGGCACTATTACGGGTCAAAACACAAGGGTTATAAAAGCATTTTTTCACTAAAGGTGATTTATTAAAGCTTTCAGAATCTGCATGCAGCACGTTATGGCTCCATATGTGGCCACTCTCAGTGTTTGTCCCTGTGAAGAGATGTATAGAAGTTTCTTTGAAAACATTTCAGTTTATAATAGATTCTATTTTATTTCTTTTGAGGTTTGTCGACTGCTTTTTTAAAGTGTTACACTCCAACATGATTATTCTCAATCTTTTCTTTACAATAGTTGTAAACCTGAAATTTGTTGCTGCATTTGTGACGGCTTTCAATCTCCACACAACACAATTCTAATCTCTCATTTCGGGAATCTGGACCTCGCTTGACTTTTGTTGTTGTTGTGGATGATAAAAACTCTGTGCCATGTGGCGTTTCATGCTGGTAAATTTGTTCCTCACCATCCGACTGTAAGTACGCCCCTAACTTTCAATATCTGTGATTATGGAGAGAAATTAACTATTGATTTATTTGCGGTGCACACAATATTGTATTAGCAAAGCAAAAAGTTAGAAGGGGACATGACATAAAGTAACAATATCCTTTAGGAAAAGCTCTCATGTAGTTCTCATGAAGAATGCAAAATAATATGCCAAATAATATTTCTAAATTTCTAAAACTATTGTGTGTTTACTGACAAAGAGATGCATCTTAAGTGCTTTCTTCAGTTATGCAATCATATGATGAGTGGGAAATTGCGTTAATGGAGCAAACGAAGATTAATTTTAATGACCACATTTACATGCAATCATGGAATAAACAGAAAATGAATACAATTTTATAAACAAAAATGTAAATAAATAATTCTGCTCACAATGTTCCAAATCTGGCATGCAAATAACAAAAGCATTGGTTTGGAACAACATGAGGATGAGTAAATAATATTTTTTCATGAGCATACATGAGCTTCATGATGTGCATGTAAACATGGTTAGTGAGGATATCACTTGAAATTGAGATGTATATTCTGTGGTAAATTTACTTGCTCATCTCTGATTCTCTGAAAGCCAGACGTCTACTTCATCTACACCGTGAACTTGAGATCTAGCAGGCACCTTCAGCTCTTAAATTGAGTCGTAGGCTGTTCTCCGGGTTTCCAGCAGATCGCCTGTCATGTCAGGCCTTTCGCTCGTGTCTCCGAGATCACAGTACGGAAAGACTCAAACTCCTGACGTGTGCTGACAGAGATGGAATCGCTCCTCTGTCAGACTTCCATCACGATGGTTCCTGAGGCGCGACTGGGAATGTACCGTGTCATCTGTAATGTTTCAGGATGGAGGGAAGCTTATAAATTGGAATTCCATCGCTGTCCGGGTCTAGACAGACGACAGGAGCAACACAGCAAATCCCCGTACGAAGCCAGTCACAGGTTTTTTTTGAGAAAACCCAAGAGTCTTAATATCCCAATCTCTCCCTCCGTTCGATTGCCTATTCCAGAGATAGAAAAAATTGTCCATTTTTATCAAGCGTGCTGCAGGGAAAGTCAGGAGAATATCACACCGTCCTTGAGAAGCGAGTTAATGAGCAGTTATGCGGCTAAAGCCGTTAACGGTCTAACAGCGATATTCCAAATTCGCGCCGAGAAATAAATAAATAAACGTCGACGACGACACTGTTTTTCCTCAACAGCAGCTGCAGACGGAAGATAACTTCAGCACGGACTGCGGGAGCTGATAAGAAATCACACACTTACTGTTTTTTTATGAGAAAACTGAAGAACTTTTCTTTCTCAGACATTTGTCGATGTTTCAAGACCGAGTCTCTTTCACCTAAACCGTATCATCGAAGACAATCGATCGCTTTTTGGCTCCATCTTTATAAAAAAAAAAAAAAAAAAAAAAAGCTGCATAAGCTGCTTAGACTGGTACTAATGTATAGTAATTATTTTTTTTTTTTTCCTTTAAGACTGGTCATAACTTTAAAGGAACAGTCAACCTCAAAATTAAAGTTTACTCCTGATCAGGGTTGTAGGGTTTTCACAACAAAACCCACCCAATTGCTACTCAAAACTATCACAAAACTAGCCCAATCACATTTAAGGGGGGTCCCCTGTAAAAATCGCATTCCAGGGGGTATATCTGTATTTTTAGTGTGGTTCCCCTGGTAAAATTTGCATTCCGGGGCTAAATATGTTATTTGGGGTCGTTTTAACCTGCGGACATGAAAAACAACCCACGGCAAGAGTGTAAATGTAGCCAAATTCCGCAGGAAGTCCTCGGACTTGGCAACACTTCTCATGTTGTTTCAGTTAAACCTGTATGCCATTTTTTTCTGCCAAAACACAAGATATTTTTGAAGAATGTTGGGAACCAAACAACATTGGATCACACTGAGGAAATGTTTTATACAAATAAATTTGGGATCACATAAGCCTCGTTTCCATTGAAATTACCCAGAGCAATTTGTCCCAGGAACTTTTTCCCCCCCAGACCTGTTGCTGTCTGTATTTCCATCACGGTCTAAAGTACCGTGAATAAGAGTGATGTAGGTCTGCACACGACTTTCCAGTCTTTCTAAGCTTAATCGTCGTCGGTCCATCGGTCGTATTTTTTAAACTCCATTGTTGATTCAAATAGCAAACAACTACTGCACGCACCACAACAAACTTAAAAATTGTGGTTGAAATAAAATGCTGTGTGGAGTCAACCAATCAGCATGTTCAGCACCCAAGTCCCACCCCCGAAAATTCCTGAACTTTGAAAAAGTACTACCTCGTGAGCAGGGACTTTCTGAGGGGGAATTTTTACCTGGAACTTTATTTAGACTCTGGTTCCTGTGGTCAAAACACACAGAGTACCACCACAAAGTCCGTAGTTCCTGGGGAAAGTTCCTGCAGTGGGAACTGGGCTATATTTCTTTCATTCAGTATGAGTATGTTAATTGCAATATATAAATTACTTTTTGGATTATAAGTCACAGCATGTTTCAGATAAGGAAAAAAAACGCAATTTATATTCTGGAAAATACTGTAGTAGGTCAGGCTTGTTCTTAAGACACAATTTTAACAATGGCTGTGTTTATGTAACTGGCACATGGTTTTAGGTGCTTTAGACCAGCTTAAACCAGCTAGAACCAGCAAATAAATGGAAATGCACATGAAATGTACCTTTTTTGCTGTTGTTTAACAAAACAGTCTAGCATAAATGATGCTATTGAATTTAATCCTAGCACTTGCTGGTTTATGATTGGAACGAGTGGATCATTGACCGTGTTTTGAACCCTCTGCAAGTGTTTTTGTTATGTAATATAGGAACACCGACTCACTAGTAAAAGTAGTTTACTTATATAAAAATGAATGTTTATTATTGACTACATACATTTCCATACATTGACATCATACACCTGCATCTCAACGTTTCCAAGTTGATTGTCTGACTTCATGTGTTATTCTGTATTTTTTCAGGTTTGAAATTGAATTTCTGGTTTGAATCGCAGCATTAAGCCTAGAGGACATTGAATGGGTCAGGATTTAGTGCTGACACTAAAATGATGATTGACTTCTGCAGCCAATGGGATTCCTCTGAAGTGTAGGTCACTGTAAAACACAAGCGTATCCTGACATCATCACTGCGCAGTCATTAATAGCTAGCAGAAACGGTAATATCAGCTCCCGTAGGTCGTAGCATCTGTCGCGGTGGGTTTTTCTCTCTGATAGTAAATTGGTCATTTAGGAGCCAGCTGGAATCAGGCCGGTGCATGCTGGGACTCCTCTGTCCTGCCGCTGGCCGAGTGCCACGTCCAGAGAGAAGCACGCTGGGCACATATGGCACCTGTGCCAAATCTGTCCCGAACACTGGAGGCGGCCCGACACTCTCGTTCTGTGGTCGCTGAGGTCCGAAATAAAATTTATTACTTTTTGCATTGTTTTTTTTTTTCTTTAAAATTTCTTTAAAATTTTCCCTGGACCCCAGTTTGAAAACGCCTGATCAACTATATGGGAAAAAAATGTTTTGGTGTCTTCATGCAAAAGCCCCCTTGACTTTCATTACATTGGAAAGAACAGCCATAATTTTCTTTAATTGTGTTTCACAGAAGACAAAGTAAAAGTCAAAAGAATTTGGAATGACATGAGGGTGATTAAATGATGAATAAATCTCCTTTTTTTGTCAGAACTGCTCTTTTAAACTGCGTCTGATTCCTCAGCATCGCTTCAGTCCTCGTGTTGTGTGACGGCCTCGACTCAAACTCAACTCCATGCATGAATTCTTGATCAAACGCAGCGGGCGAGGGGAGTGTTTTTTGGACGCCGTCCTGAACCCTGAGCGCATAATCCACAGAAACGGCCCCATCAGCAGATCTGAGCCGAAAGGGAAAAGTTGCGGCCAAGAAATCCGAGTTTTTACAGAGAAACAAGCAGTACATGAATGTAATCCACTGTGGCAAATAGCGATGTGATTGATTGGAGTTTTGTGGAGGATATAATTGCATGTCACATGGCTGAAATTCCATGTGTAAATATGTTCTTGGAAAAAAACACCATCTTGCAGTAAAACTGAATTAGTTGACTTGTTTTCTTGGCAGATTGGTAAACCATAATTGAATAATCAAATCCAAACCCTCAGTTTCATTAGGCAGGAAATCGAACGGTCAGAAGAAGTACAAACCTGCTTAGTATTGATGTTCATGTCAGTGAAATGGTTGGGTAAGAGATATTAAATCTCTATTTATGTGTTTACACTGCAAAAAAAAAAAAAAAAAAAAAATCTTCTTCCTTAGTATTTATGTCTTGTTTTCCAGCACAAATATCCAAACATTCTTAAATCAAGATGCATTTACTTGAGATGCAAAATGAGTCTTGTTTTCTGACAAATATATCAAGGGAGTTGTTACAAAATATCTGCCACTGGGGTCAGAAAAATAATCTTAATTCAAAGTGAAAAGATTTTTTTCTGACCCCATTGGCAGATAGTTGTTCTTCTTTTAAGCATAAAGTCACTTAATTTTGATAACTTTGTCAGTAAACAAGACTTAATATCTTCAGTCATTTTTCTTCTCCAGTAAATGTATCTTGATTTAAGAATGTTTAGATATTTGTGCTGGAAAACAAGACAAAAGTACTGATGTAGGATATAATTTTTTTGCAGTATTAAGTATTAAATCTGTATTAAATCTGATGGTTGTGATTGAATTGTAGATAAATTAAACTGCATTTCTATCCAATTTAAGGAGCATTCAGCGTTGACCTGCTGGAGGACAGCAGTTACATCTGCCCACTGTCTCTGGCGACCTCTGACCCCTGGAAGATGGCATCCAGGAGCGATTTAACCCGCCGCAGCAGGGCGCAGGTGAAGATACATGTGGGACGAGGATCTGCACCCAGTGCACACATATAAGACTTCAATTTATGTACATAAAGAAGCGCCTAATAAATGCTCCAGTTTTAGTACCTCCTTTATTATTTATGTAAAATGTAAATGTTTTCATTGCTGCAATAACAGCAGAATATCCTTGACATGTTTAGTCGTGGTCAAGGAATTGAATCTTCCTCGTGCAGCTTCTTTTACAGCTCTGGCTTCAGGTTAAGGTCATAACCATCCATAAACCATCACACACATGATTTTCAATTGAGCACACAGATTCTCGTCTAAATGAGAATGAACAGCCATCGAGACGGGACAACATGTAACGTCACACATCATGCACCTTCTCTATCCTCCACCTTTGTCACAGCGGATCTTTATCTTGTCATTTAAATGATGGATCATGTTTAGTGCAGCTCACTGAGACTCGTCACACAAAATGTGTTTAGAACGAGAGACTTTATATGTACTAAATGTTAATTTCCTGCATTCTACGCTCTATTAAATACTACCATACTAACTTTTACTATTTATGACACTATTTCTGCCAGATGAACATATAAATATAATAAGAGTAGAATGATATTTTTCAAAATAGCACCTTATAATACTCTAACTAGATAGTTCACATTTTGCAAAGATAAAAAAATTGTGCATCTCTCTCTCTCTCTCTCTCTCTCTCTATATATATATATATATATAAATATATATAATATGTATGTATAATAATGATATAATGTTAATTGCTGCAGTCTATTTTAAAATGTTTAATTAATTTGAATGAATTATTTAAAAAGTGGGTTGAATGATTCAATGACTCACTCATGAAGACTTGTTTCATTGCTGGATGAATCAGCACTTTTAAACTAATCTCTTGAATGAATGATTCAATGATAAACACATTTTTAACATTCACTTGTCGCCACCTACTGGTGTAACAATGTCATTGATACAATCAATATTTGATGCGACAAGTTGATTTACTCTATTTTGATCGCTACCAAAGGCATCAGTGTTTATATCCAAACTATAAATTTTTAGCCAGGTACTTCTGTGATAATCTGAATTATTTTAAGACAGAAATAATGATTCTGTGTGGTATAGAGCTAAATCACTGTCATTTAGGAATAAGATCGCAATCTTTTAACAATTAATCGTGTAGCTCTAACTCACATAAAGCAATATATACTTTATATCAAATCTCAGCTGAGTGACTGCTTATATTGTTGCAAAATGTGAACCATATTATCATCACACAGCTGTATGTATGAAGTTGGATATTGAGTACATCCAGCTTTATCTGCATACATGCAGTATACTCAAATAAAGTGATATATATTATATAGCAAATATGTTTGTTTGTTTGTTTGTTTATAATCAAGCAAATGATGATGCTATTAGATGATCAATCAGACAGACAAAATAAGCTGACACAATTATGCTCAAATTGAACTATTCAGTCATACAGGTTTGGAACGAAGAAACTTTTCTTTAAATATTTATGAAACATTAGCAAAAAAGTATAATGAACGAATATAATTCAGCTTTTAGCCATTAGCAGTTTTAGTTTGGAAAGCTGGAGCTGTTTTTCATAGAAGCTGACTGATATCTGTGTCTCTGAAACACTTTCACACAGTGACCTGAAGGAAAGCGCAGTCCTGTTTCCCGAGCGACCTCGACACCTGCTGAATATTCATGAGGCCGTTCTGATGCCGTTACAGGAGATGCAGCGGAACGCTGCTAAATATTCATGCAATATTCAAAACATACAGGAAGAGGAAGCATTCGGATTCCGCAGTTGTTCCTCTGAATTCCGTTCAAGGGTGAGCGAAGTTTACGGGACGGTCAACCGTGAATGGTGGGATATTTAAGCTGCTTGAGAGATTGGAGATAATGATGATGTTTCAGGTAGCAGAGAAGGTCACTAGAAAGCCATTTAATTAGCACACTCGCTGATCACCTCGTAAGGCGGCATTAGCTGAGCGACACATTCGGGAAACGTAACGCGCCGCTAGGGAAAATGAAAGGTCAACTCATCCATAAATGGAAATGGAGATATTTTATTCACCATAAGACAAGAACAAGCCATATAATAATTTAAAATCTAGACAGAAAAACAGACACAGAAAGCTAATTGAAAAAGAAACACAGAATAGCGTCGACTTCCATAACCAGGCAAAAGAGAAATACGATAAGATTTACTTACTAGCTAAAATTTCTACAATCCTGTGATCTTCAAAGAGATAAAAATGAACCAATGTTTTATTCTTTAAACATCCAGTGTGGTCATGCCGGCGTGTGCAGTGCTTGTGTTTCGTTTCTCGTCGTGGGTTTATAGTCCTTGTTTGTGCAGAAATGGCCTCCTCGGGTACGCTGGCGTCGGTCTGATATTATACACCTTTCATATTTGGCATAAATTCGGGGAGGGTTGTGGAGGGGACGGTCGCGTGAGACTGTACAGGTGCTGTTCGCGTCGAGCGCAGCCACTAAAGACACATGGGATCCACTGAGCAACAGATGTGTCCGTTCTGGAGAAGAGACGAGGAAAAATACATCACACACTGGGAGTACAATAATAGAAATTTATATACAACAATAAATCACACTGTTTGTGTATTTGATCATCTAATTGAGTGATTTTTAGAAAAAAAATAATAATATAAAAGTATATTATGGTTATTTTTTATTTTATTGCAATGAAATGAACGATGAGTCAGACTGAAATCTGATTAAATATCTGTTTACTTAGCTTGTTTGCCTGCTTGTTGGTTTGTTTGTTTAGCAAACAATCGTTCAATTAGACAATCACACAGAGATATTCTGAATAGACAACTAATCAAAATAACATATAATTTACTTAATTTAAGGATTCTGACAAAATATTAATTGCCAAAGTCTATTAAAAAAATGTTTAATTAATTTGAATTAATTATTTAAAAAGCAGTTTGAATGATTCAATGTCTTACGTTTGTTTGTTTAGAGTCAAGCAAACAATCGTTCAACTAGACGTTCACACAGATTCTGAATTAGACAACAAAACAAAATAACATAATTTACTTTAATATTAAATGCTGCAGTCTATTAAAAAATGCCAAATTTCAATGAATTATTTAAAAAGCGGTTTGAATGATTCAATGACTCATTCAATGACTGAAGTTTGTTTAGTCAAGCAAACGATCATTCAATTAGACAATCACACAGAGAGATGAACAAATAACAAGCAGACAAGCAAACAATCATGCAAGAAAGTTTGTTTGACCATCTAATTTTGTTTAATTGTGCTGTTTATCTTTTTTTAATTGTATTTGTTTTCTTGTTTTTGTTTTGTCTGTATACTGTATCATCTAATTGAATGTCTGCCTGTTATAAATTCTATAATTAATTTTTGTTTTGTTTTTGTTTTTTGTTCTGGGGGGGGGGGGTCTGATTGTTGGTTTGCTTGTTTAGAGTCAAGCAAACGATCATGCAATTACAAGGTCATACAAACAGACATACAGTTATGCTGAAGTTTGTTTGATCACATAACTTTTGTATCTGTTTAACTGTAACTGTTTTACCTTTGCTTACCTGTCTCTGTTTGTTTAACTGTATGCTGTTGTTTTGTTCTTTGTTTGTATGTCATGTTTTGCTTGTTTATATGTTTGATCATCTTTCCTGTTTCTCTCTGTCCGTGTGTTTGTTTGTTTGTTTGTTGTAAGTACCTTGCACTGGCACAGCGTGCACTCTGTGCCGTGTTTGACCCAGGAAGAGCCACTGAAGCGCGTGATCCCGTGTTCGTCCTCACAGGTCTTGGTGATGTCATTGCGGACGGCGTGAGCCTGGCACGGGTCAGAGACACAGCGTGGGCAGCACTCGCCCTCGGGCACCAGCGTGAAGTCGCAGTCCGCCGGAGGGCAGGACAGAGGCCAGCAGTCAACTTCACCCTGCTGAAGAGCACATCAAAAAAATGAAGAATACATCAGTGAAACTGCTGAAGCAAAGGTCCGGGTGGATAACTGAAAGGTTGTAGGTTCAAACCCTACATATATACTGTTGATAAGATTTTTAAAGGTTGTGAAAGAAGTCTCTTCTGCTCACTAAGTCTGCGATTATTTGATCAAAAATACAGTCAAAATTCTGAAATATTATTACAATGTAAAGTGGCTGTTTTCTATGTGAATATATAGTAAAGTGTAATTTATTCCTGTGATCAAAGCTGAATTTTCAGCATCATTACTCCAGTCTTCAGTGTCACATGATCCTTCAGAAATCATTCTAATATGATGATTTGAAACTCAAGAAACATTTATGATTATTATCAATGTTGAAAATGGTTGTGCTGCTTCATATTTTTGTGAAACCGTGATATATTTTATTTTTCAGGATTCTTTCATTAATAGAAAGTTCAAAATAGCATTTATTTGAAATAGAAACTCAATTTAATTGGATCAATTTAATGCGTCCTTACTGAATAAAAGTAATAATTTGTTTTAAATATTACTGACCCAAAACTTAATTTTTTCAAACTTGGGTTTGTACTCTCTGAAGGGAAAGACTGTAAATCATAAATGCGTATATGTGCTGAAAGTTAATTTTGTCATTTTTTCATGAGCGAAAAAGTACAATATTGATGTAATGGGTCTTTAATAAATAACTCAAAATGTTAAAGGCACACTATGTAAATTTTCGCTGCTAGAGGTCGCTTATTGAAAACAAAGGTGTAGCTTTATGATGCCTTGATTTTCTACAGCCGGTGGAAAAGAATCGGGATGGGACTCGTGCAGAAATCATGTTCATGGATGAAATTATTAACGTTACTGTAGTATGAAGCAGAGCGGGGGCAGAGTGATGTTGGATCAGAACAAGGCCGCTAGAGCGATTGCTAATGAGGACTTTTATTATGCCACAGTCACCGCTTCCACTTCTTCCAGTCAAGCGTATGTGAGGTAACACAGCACTGTTTATCATATTAGATACATTTGTGTGTTGAAAGTTGTTATAATGCTACTCTGCGTTCACTCGGAGGCTGCTATGAGACACTTGTTGCACACTGCGGTAAGATAGATCGATGTTAGTCATGGTAAAACATGGTACTCGCGGTAAATAATTTAAACAATTAGACTTACTGTGTTGAGCTATATAACATGATTAGTTTTCTGTAGATTGAATGTGTCCAAACAGTTGCTCACCTGTCTAATAAAACACATAATATATTAAAGCGTCTTTGGTGTTTCCATAGTTTCTACAAAAAGTCATTGATATGCGATGCACTGACACGGTCTGCGTCCTGGTTAAAATTGCTTATTTCTCTGGATTTAAACATTCTTGGAAACATTTTGGGATAATGCAAGTCAACAAAATATATAACATTGTTCTAGTGTTTTTGAATATTTCAATCCAAAAATCTTACATATTGTGCCTTTAACTTCACATTGAGATGCACAGTAAGAAGCACACGTATGCATCGCAGGTGTTTTGCAATATTGTAAGTAAAAAAGCTTCAGTGCAATAATGTCAGATACTGAGACCTAATCAAGTTGACATTTAAACCTGAAGCGCCACAATAACACTCAAACGCTCATCCGGCGGCTGAAAACAATATCATTTCAGCTATATTGCATGCGTGTGAGCGGGTATTTCTGAGCGCGGGTCTCTGTTGGTTCACCAGCTATCAATAACAGCAAAGCACTGACTCCCCAATACATCCTTAAATACAGGTCATATATTTCAGGCTGCGCTGGAGATCTGGCTAAGCAGAGATTTGGCCTCATTTCGCCGAGCGTTTTCATTTCAGCGGGGTTTGCTGTGCTATCGCCACGGTAACACACAGGAAGTGCTCTGAAAGCTGTGTGAGATGCACAAGTCTTTTTGAAGATTCTGATTCTGTTTTGATCTCATGTGGTCCGGCTGGTTATCAGCGCTGGGAGGGTGAAACGTGTTTACCGAAGCTATTGACCAGCGCTGTGCGTTTATTGCAGCATCTGCATTTTTCCTGCATCGAATGTAAAATATTTTCCAGGATGCATATTTATCAGTCTGTAGTTGTGTTTGCAGAACGTTCATAATGGAATACTGGCACGCTGTGCTCTATATACTGCTTACTACACAGTGATGAACGTTTCAAACTGTAGTATGCTATACTGTTGTCACATGACCTCATGTTGCCTGTTTCAAGAACATTGTGTGTATATATACAGTATATATATATATATAATTTGTTTTACTTTTCCAGGCCTATTGTAAATATCCCTGATGTTTCTCTCTCTATTTTTTCCAGTCTGTCTTCATGCAGATGCTCTCAGAGAATGAAAGCGCTGTGATGCAGCGGCCGCTGTAACGGCCCCTCGGAGCGCCAGTGTTAATGAGGGCTGCGTTTGATCAAGGCTGGAGCTGTAGAACAACGAGTCGCACCTCTGAAGAGACTCGCCGCGGCCTCCGCCCACCGCACACATGAGGTGTGGGAAAAGAGCCGAGCAGGAGGGGGTCACAACAAGGTGGTTTCTTCCACAAAATCCCCCTCATGAATGCAAATATGACATTAGCATTTGACAAGCATATGGCTGGAGGAGGAGAGGTGTTTCTCTGGCGTGCAGAAGCGTTTCGAACACTCGGTGGGGAGCATCGGAGATTCATAGCAAATACGAGGAGCTCAGAATCTATCAAGCTGCGTTTATTTGTTGTTCTTTGATTATTATTGAGTTTGGAAAAACACTAGGGGTCTCAAACTCGAATTTCCTGGGGGCCGCTAACTCACGTTCTCTATCAGGGGCCAAAAATATGTATTTTTACATACACAGTTATTGGTGCAGTTAGTGATTTAAAGTCAACATGAGATCAAAAATAGATGTGTCCATCCACCTATTTTTTATGCACATTTTGGTATATCGCATAAAATGCTGGATTATTACTCAAAGTTATTTTGTCATTCATCATCAGCATCTAAAGCCCCTCCCACTCCCTTATAAGGAAATCTGTGACAGCATGAAGTGTCCAACATTCTACACTTTGTTTAATTAAGTGCATCATCCAGGTATTTGAAGTGCACAAATTCTATTTGATATTTTCACTAATACACTAATATCACTTTTTATACTACAAAACGGAATAGTGCACAAGTACATGAATCGTTTTTCTTGTTTCCATCACATTACAGTGGTAAAATGGAAGGGTGAGCTCTGTTAATGGTTTGTGTGGTGTTTGTCTCACCAGACATTGGCAGCGCTGGCAGCTCTCGATCCAGGTGTCTCCGCTGGAGTACGTCAGCAGGCCGTTCTGATGGAGACACTGAGACGTCAGACGTGGGTCACACTCCGGACAGCAGAAGAGATCCAGCGTGGGATTGTCACAATCGCACACCATCCGTCTGCACATGACGCGACCCGACTGCACAGGTGAAAGACACACGTCAAGAAAACCAGAGCAAAAAGAGCTAGCTGTAAATTAATCTAATTACAACATTTCTGTTTTTCATTTAGTTTTATGTACTAAAATAACTAAAACTTAAAAACTGAAATAAAAATTTTAAACCTATATAGACATATTCAAAAAACAACACCACAATTGTTAAATTACTAAAATTACAACATTTTAAAATTAAAATTAAAACAATTCAAATGCTTTGTCTTGCTGTGATTTTTTTTTTTCTTTTTCTTTTTTTTAATAAATTAATGGTTAACAAAATATGTTCAACATATATTTGCACATAATATATTTACTAAATAAGACACTAGGCCGTGCAATACAGTGATTTTAGCACAGTTGATTGGAAATACTTTTCTAGGTGAACGAACGTTTTGTTATTATAGATATCAGTTATTTTCTTGTATCCTTGCATATTAATAAGTACATATTTATAAATGTTTTTTTTAAATATATATTTTTTAAATGTTTTTTTTTTAAATTACTAAAATTACAACATTTTAAAATTAAAACAATTCAAATGCTTTGTCTTACTGCAACTGCGATTTTTTTTCTTTTTTGTTTTTTTGATAAATTAATGGTTAACAAAATATGTTCAACACATATTTGCACATAATATATTTATTAAATAAGACACTAGGCCGTGCAATACAGTGCTTTTACCACAGTTGATTGGAAATACTTTTCTAGGCGAACAAACATTTTGTTATTTATCACAGATCTCAGTTATTTTCTTGTATCCTTGCATATTTATAAGTACATATTTATAAATGTTTTTTTAAATATATTTTTATATATTTTATTTATTTTTTAATTATATATATATATATATATATATATATATATATATATATATATATGTGTTAAGATTATTTTTTAATTATTTAATGTATATATATATATATATATATATATATATATATATATATATATATTGTTTTTAAAAATACTTACACATTGTTATATATATACAGTACAGTCCAAAAGTTTGGAACCACTAAGATTTTTAATGTTTTTAAAAGAAGTTTCGTCTGCTCACCAAGGCTACATTTATTTAATTAAAAATACAGTAAAAAACAGTAATATTGTGAAATATTATTACAATTTAAAATAACTGTGTACTATTTAAATATATTTGACAAAGTAATTTATTCCTGTGATGCAAAGCTGAATTTTCAGCATCGTTACTCCAGTCTTCAGTGTCACATGATCCTTCAGAAATCATTCTAATATGCTGATCTGCTGCTCAATAAACATTTATGATTATTTTCAATGTTGAAAACAGTTGTGTACTTTTTTTTTCAGGATTCCTTGATGAATGGAAAGTTCAAAAGAACAGCATTTATCTGAAATACAAAGCTTCTGTAGCATTATACACTACCGTTCAAAAGTTTGGGGTCAGTAAGAATTTTTATTTTTATTTTTTTGAAAAGAAATTAAAGAAATGAATACTTTTATTCAGCAAGGATGCATTAAATCAATCAAAAGTGGCAGTAAAGACATTTATAATGTTACAAAAGATTAGATTTCAGATAAACACTGTTCTTTTGAACTTTCTATTCATCAAATAATCCTGAAAAAAAAAAAATATTGTACACAAATATTTTGTACAATTGTACACATTAAATGTTTCTTGAGCAGCAGATCAGCATATTAGAATGATTTCTGAAGGATCATGTGACACTGAAGACTGGAGTAATGATGCTGAAAATTCAGCTTTGATCACAGGAATAAATTACTTTGTGAAATATATTCAAATAGAAAACAGTTATTTTAAATTGTAATAATATTTCACAATATTACTGTTTTTTACTGTATTTTTAATTAAATAAATGTAGCCTTGGTGAGCAGACGAAACTTCTTTTAAAAACGTTAAAAATCTTAGTGGTTCCAAACTTTTGGACTGTACTGTATATATGTGTGTATATATATATATATATATATATATATATATATATATACAAAGTTAAACATTATTTTATGAAAATTATTTAATGTACAGTATATATGTATTTTAATGTTTTTCTTCTAAATATTTACGTATTGTAATATTTGTTGTACTGCCTATAATTAATCTTACTGTAACTGCAGTTTTTCCATTTGTTTTTTTTTTAAATTGATGATCATTTTTTGTATTTCAATAGACATTATGCCACAGATGCTGTTGATAAACTTCTTTCAAAGCCTGTTCTTGTGATCATGTGAACTTGTGCATCTCAAAATGTGACATTTATCATTTAAATGGTCAAATCAAGAAATCTAAAGTGTTTCTAACAAAAAGAGATTGTTATGAAAGCATAGATGAACTGTTAACAAAGATCATTTGACTCTAAATATTTTGTCCTTTGTTTTTGGTTGAATATCGTTTCAAGAAGACAAACCGAGTAAAGCAAATACCCTTGATAACTCTGTGACCTGTGACACGAGCAGAGAAAGTTTTCGTCGCACACGTCATGTTCAGTCGAGCGGCCAGAGTCTAATTTTGATTGACAGCTCTCCCTCTTCCACGTCAATTAAACGGTATCGGCTGATTAAGACTGATTCGTTCACTCTGTCCTTCACCATGAGCAGCATAATTGGTAGATTGATTATTTAATATCTGAAAAGGCTTCGTGCTCGTCGTCTCCTCCAGATGCAAGAAAACATTTCAATTAAAGACTTAATTACCGACTGTGACCAGCCAAATTGATGGAGGTCAATCGCTTTAATGAAAATGTGACTCCTCAAGCGCTTCCGATTAAAACAGCAGCACAAAACTGAGAGGAAAGCAGAGCAGCATGTGCTAAACTCATCATTCATTATGGATAAAAACAATTACATTTAATTTAACTAAATATGTTGGCATATATTTGAGCATATATTCAAGAAATAAGACTGGACAATGTGATTTTACCTAAGTTTTCTGGTATCATTACTTGAATCATGTGAAAATTACCACAGAATTTAAAATAAATATTTTATTAAAATTTTGATAAAATATTTTAAATATAACAGCATAATTATAAAGTATACTAAATACATTATTATTATATTTTATACTATTTATATTATATTTAAAAATTATTTTATAATGAATTACAATGAAGTTTATAAAGAAATTACCACAGAATTTTAAAAAAATCTTTTCTAATAATATTGATAAAATATTTTAAATATAACGTTGTAATTATATTATATATTAAATACAATATTATTATATTTTTACTATTTATATTATATTTAACAATTATTTTTTTTATAAAAAATAGCAATTAATTTTACAAAGAAGAAATAATATTTTTGATGAGAAATAACATTTTTAAAACTGAAATTTTTACAGATCATGGTCATATTTGTTGTACTGTCTTACATTATTCTATTTTGCACTTTTTCCATTTGTTTTTTAATAAATTGAAGGTCAAGGTTTTTTGTGTGTTTTAATGGACTTCATGCAACAAATGTTGTTGATAAACATCTTTTAAAGCCTGATCATGTGACCTATGCATATGTCCTTCACATCTCAGGATGACACAGTCAGGTGCTTGTGATTTATGGTGATGTGCTGTCCAGTTAAACCTGATGGCCGCTGTTTGGCCATGATGCCCTTGACGGCTTTCACAGGACACTCACCCTGACCTCAAAGATGACAGCCTACCCATAATGCATCACTCTCACTGACCTGACACGAGCACACGGAGCATCTGTCATTGTCCAGGACCCAAATCTGTCCGTTGTGCTTGACCTTGCTGTCGTGGATGCAGTCTCCGGTGCAGTTGTGCCCGTGCGGACAGCGGCAGTCGTATCCGCCGTCCAGGTTGAAACACACGGTGTCATTGGCGCAGGTGCTGCGGCCCGTCCGACACTCATCGATGTCTGGAGGAGGAGGAGGAGGAGGAGGAGGTGAGTGTGTGTAAACATGCTCAGTGCTTGAGAACTGTGTGTGTGTGTGTGTGTGTGTGTATGTGTGTGTGTGTGTGTGTGTGTGTGTGTGTGTGTGTGTGTGTGTGTTTGGACAACTGTACCTTTACAGGACTCTCCGTTTGCAGTGAACACCTCGTTGTCATGGTAACCCTCACGACACTCGCAGTGATACCAACCAGGTAAGTTCACGCAGGTGGCGTGTGTGTCACACTGCACCAAACCCTCCGAGCACTCGTCGATATCTGAATGCACACACACGTGTCATTATCTCTAGTGTGCTGCCTACATGGACAGCATTTTAAGGCATGTTTCTGTAACATTATGCTTGGTTTTTGGCCAAATTCTAATGCATCACAGCATGCATTCCTTCCCAGAATGCACTATTACATTTTTGAAAAAAAAACAAAAAACAAAACAGTGGACAATTTGAATGGCACGGCAACTAAACATAGTTCAGACCAATTTAAAATGCATTTAACACAAATTTTATGCAGTGTAATAAGGGTCTGGCAAATGCGTAAATGTTAATGTAATATTAAACTCTATTGGAATCAGTTGTAAGTCACAACAAAGACTATGTAAAATGCCCAAAATTAGTCATTCAAATTGTTAAATATTATTAATTACATAAATTCTAACTTCATATAAATTATGAATGAATGTGAATGTTAATGTAACATCAAACTCTATTGGAATCAGTTGTAAGACAGAGTTGCTGTCTATGTAAAATGTCCAAAATTAGTAATTTAAATAGTTAATTAAATTATACTAATTACATAATATATATATATATATATATATATATATATATATATATATATATATATAGAATCATATATTTAAAAAAACTGAAATATGTGTAAAAAAATTTGCACCACTTTTATGCTATTTTTAATTTTTTTTTAAAATTACAACACTAAGGTTTACGCATTTGCTAAACGTATTTATCAAAAAGAGACTAAAATGTGTATTATTAGTGTTAATGTTACATCAAACTCTATTGCAATCAGTTGTAAGCCACAACAGTTGTATCCTATGTAAAACACTTAAATAATAGTATTATAGAAATTCTAGTTGTACTCTAGTTGTATTCTAGTTGTATATATATATATATATATATATATATATATATATATATATATATATATATATATATATATAAAATTGAACTACTTACATCATTACATCATGGTACTATTTGTTGTACTGCTTTTATGCACATTTTAATTAAAAAATACAACACTAACATTAATTAACACCAAATTTAGTCACTTTTTTAAAATGAAGCATCTGGCAAATATGTAAATGCAAATGTTAATGTACCATCAAACTCGATCAGAATCACAAGCAAAAAATAAAATTTTATTATTTTTATGTTGTTTATATATATTTCAAGTTTAAATATTATTTGAAATACTAATTATTTTAATAAAACATTTAAATAATTATATACATTTTATATCAATTGTAATTCTGTATAATATATAACAAACAATTATTTATATATATATATATATATATATATATATATATATATATATATATATATATATATATATTCTAATGCATCACAGCATGCATTCCTTCCCAGAATGCATGCAGAATTACAATTGATATAAAATGAATTGTAATTCTGTATAATATATAACAAACATATATATATATATATATATATATATATATATATATATATATATATATATATATATATATATATATATATATATATATAGTAAAACAAGTATTTACACATTATGGTAGCATTTGTTTTACTGCTTTTATGCTAATTTTAATTTAAGAAAATGACAGTAATTTTAACTGTAGTATATTAAAAAATGACTGTATTACAGTAATGAGAATCATCAGTCAGAAAAATGAGAATTACAGAATAAGTCAATGGGAAAAGTGGTGGAGAATGCGGGCACAAATCATAATGGTCCTAAAAATAGGCTTTATTTTCTTTAATACAAAAGCATTCTTTTTTTTGTTTTCTAATGATTCTGGGGTGAAATATGACCTGGACATGTTTTCATTCACCCACAGACACCAGCATCTGAATCCAATCCCATCTTCAGACAAATGGCTTTTGCAATTCAGACATAATGAGTCAAATGATATTAAATTAGACGGCGGTGGGCGACATTAGAGCGATTATTACTCAGACGGTCGTGGAGAAAGAGACGCTGGGAAGATTTTCTCAATGATTAAACACTCACAGAAGAGATGAGACTCTGTTCTGATTAAAGCTGATCTCAGATCATTATGAAAATGATTCTTTACACATGGAATAATCATCAGCCAATCACAGCGCAACCTCACTGCAGTCAGGTGACCGTTAGGAGGTTAACAGGGTTTCTGGGAGGCCAGATTGAAGGATGATTATATGAAAATTATATTGCTTAAACGTGACCCATCTTCTGATTATTTTTGTGTTCGGCGACATGATGTTGAGTAATATCAGAGAATATCACATATCAAGTTTCTTATTTCTTTTTTTTTATATTTTCTTTATAGTTTTTTATTTTTATATTTTGTGAATTTTATTATTATTTTATATTTTATTTTGATTTAAATTTGCTTTTACATTTTAATATTTTAACAGTTGTTTTATAAATAATATTACATAGATTATATTTTATTAAAAAATAAAATTTATGTTTAAGTTTTTATTATGATTTATATTACATATTAATATAATATATTTATATTAATATATTTAATTTTAATTTATGTACTTTTATATTTTTATGTTTTATAATATTTAATGTTATATAGATTAGTTTTTAAATATAAATTAAGTATAATATTATCTATTAATGTAATATTTATAATACAATATTATTAGTAGTATTATTATATTAATATTAATAATTTAATACTTTTACATTTTATTTTATTTTAATATTTTTTATTATTATTATATCATATTAATCATAAACAATTTTATATTATTATATTAAAACTATTTTAATATTTTAACACTAGTATTTATAAAGTATAATGTTATGTAAATTATATTTTAATAAACAATTGTTGCACACGGTTTCGGTAAGAGTGACATCACTGAAATTTCTCACTGTATCTGTTACTCTTAAATGAAGTCTCATATCTGAGTTGCACCACTGTAGACAACAATCCAAACCCGATAATTATCATTTAAAACATTTGACAATTGGTTGCGTCCTGAACTTTCAGGAACATTAATGTGAATCTGACCATAAATGTAAAGTTTTGTCCATCAATCTGTAATCCCTCGTTGAAAAGCAGCGCCACACTCCTCTATTCTCCTGCTCTCACACCAGTGGAGATGACCAGAAAATAGATGAGCGAATCTCTTTTTACAGCCGCGCATGTTTGCTGCAGAATGCTGAAATCGCTCTTGTTCTTTGTAGCAGAGAGTTTGCAGTTGGCAGAACAGACTGCCTTTGAAATTGAAAAGCCGTCTGGCCGTTCGGTGATGGAGAGAAGAAAGAAAAAGACAAGAAAGAGCTGGAGTTCAGTGTGGGGAATCAGTGTGGGATGCTTGTTTTTTTATTGTGCTATTTATATCTGAATAGGTCTCAGGTTGCTAAATATATACCAGAGATAATAGTTTTGATAGTTATGCATTTAAAAACGCATGTGTGTGTGTGTGCAAGTGTGTGACAGTGTGTGTTTGAGGTCACTAAATGTCTCTCAGAAATAAGAATCTCATTCCAGCGCCAGTGATTTCACACACGAGAGAATCTTCATATAAAGACACAGTTAAATGACTCTTTGTGATGCCGGTGTGGAAATCATGATCACAATCATCTGCCTACACGCTCAATAAACACATGTGAATCAGAGCTGAGCCACCACCAAAATCTGTCATTTTATATTAGTATTGGTAGATATCACAATATAGTTTAAGTTTATCTGAAATGTTTTATATGAATCACATAATATTTTTTGGAATAATTCAGTCAATCAGTACTTGATAATTGAACAGCACTTTCTATCCTGTTTTTATCTGCATTACATTACTGGCATTAAGATTGTCAAAAGTTTGGAATAATTAAGATTTGTTAATCTTTATATAATTATATAATAGTGGCTGGAGTCTGTAAAATGCAACCACAAAAAAAGGACAAACATTGTAACATTAAACAACAGCTGCAAACAAAGGCGTGATTCCTGTTCAAACATGCACACAAATGCACGACGCCATCCTCTGAGACAAGTAACGAGCCACTCGTGAGAAACAAAAGGCCTTAATTAAGCGCCACTAATTAACTCAGTCAGTGTGTGTGTGTCTAAATAAGTCATAAAATCCTTGTCGCTGTAGCACAGGTGAAACCAGCCCACGCACGTCAACACCAGCAGTGCATTATGGGAAAGCCCTCGGAACAGTTTACCATGGCAACTGTATTTTCCACCAAAATACAATTACTACAGTTACTGTTGGAATTAATCATTACTCATCAAAAAGACTTTTACAGTGTTCATTTACTACAGTTTAACAGTAGTAATGGCATTTTTTGCCAAAGCTATTGTTACCCTGACAAATTTTTGTTATGGATAAAATGTTAGGAGTCTATAAGATGTTTTCCAGATGATCACCAAGGCTAGATTTATTTGATCAAAAATGCAATTAAAAATGTAAATATTATTACAATTTAATATATTAAATGTGAATATATTAAAATGTAACTTATTCCTGTGATGCAAAGCACATATACACTATATTGCCAAAAGTTTTGGGACGCTTGTCTTTACGTGCACATGAACTTTAATGACATCCATTATTAACCCTTTGCAGCTATAACAGCCTCAACTCTTCTGGAAAGGCTTTCCGCAAGGCTTAGGAGTGTGTTTATGGGAATTTTTAACCATTCTTCTAGAAGCACATTTGTGAGGTCAGGCACTGATGTTGGATGAGAAGGCCTGGCTCACAGTCTCCGCTCTAATTCATCCCAAAGGTGCTCTATTGGGTTGAGCTCAGGACTCTGTGCAGCCCAGTCAAGTTGGAACAGGAAGGGGCCATCCCCAAACTGCACAGGTGGCAACCTATCACGGTACCACGCTTGAGTTCACTGAGCTCCTGAGAGCGACCCATTCTTTCACAAATGTTTGTAGAAGCAGTCTGTGAGCATCAGAACTGGACACGGAGCAATGGAAGAAGGTGGCCTGGTCTGATGAATCACGTTTTCTTTTACATCACGTGGATGGTCGGGTGCGTGTGCGTCTCTTACCTGGGGAGCACATGGCACCAGGATGCACTATGGGAAGAAGGCAAGCCGGCGGAGGCAGTGTGTTGCTTTGGGCAATGTTCATCCATGTGGATGTTACTTTGACACGTACCACCTACCTAAGCATTGTTGCAGACCATGTACACCCTTTCATGGAAACGGTATTCCCTGGTGGCTGTGGCCTCTTTCAGCAGGATAATGCTCCTGCCACAAAGCAAAAATGGTTCAGGAATGGTTTGAGGAGCACAACAACGAGTTTGAGGTGTTGACTTGACCTCCAAATTCCCCAGATCTCAATCCAATGGAGCATCTGTGGGATGTGCTGAACAAACAAGTCTGATCCATGGAGGATCCACCTCACAACTTACAGGACTTAAAGGATCTGCTGCTAACATCTTGGTGCAGATACCACAGCACACCTTCAGGGGTCTAGAGGAGTCCATGCCTCGACGGGTCAGGGCTGTTTTGGCAGCAACACAATATTAGGAAGGTGCTCATAATGTTATGCCTGATCGGTGTATATATATATATATATATACACACACACCAAATATATACATATATAGACACACATTTCAGGAAACACAGAACGATGCAAAAGAGCTTTTGCATCATTATCTATAATGTTTTGCTGTAAACTATGATTACTATATACAGTTTCTGTATACAGTATATGACATGTGGATGTTCCTGCTGTATTTTCTGCTGTCTCTCTCTCTCTGTTTCTGTGTTTTTCTCCAGGGAAAATACTAGCTCCAGTACCGCTGAATCCGCTCGCACAGTCGCTCTGAACACAATGACTTCATGCAACATTACAATCCAATCTTCAGAATTACAACATCAAAGCGAAAAAGTAACAAGATGTGAAATTTAAACTCGCTAGTATTTACCGGCAGACAACGGCTTCATTTCTCGCTTGGGGCGTTAAAGAAAGAAAGACCTCAGCAAACGAGAAGCCGAAACAAACGGAGCGGCGCAGCAGGGATGAAATGTTTGTCGGTGAGCGACGGCTGACAGCAGAATGACCTTCTAATGAGCAACAAATGCAGTAAATCCCACCTGCTCTCATCAATACACTGAAGCACAGATCACAACTGATGAAATCTGCCTGAAATCCACATCATTTCCACTGACACATTTATAAGATCTTTACTGTAAACATGTATCCTCATGTGAAAGCTGTTTTAACTACAACAAGCACTTATATATCTTATATATCTTTGAAATATGATTGACAGGTTTAGATGTACAATCTCCTCCTGAACTTAAGTTTGGAGCTGCATAGTAATAATACACTTTAAATGATAGAAATCTGCAAGAAAAATCAATTGAAGCGACGCAACGGAGACCTTTAGTCGCTCAAACACACAGCAGGTTTAATGATGAGCTCGTTCCACCTCATTCTCTCTCCTCTGGTGTGTGTGATCATGTGATGTCAGTGTGAGGGTCTGTCAGGGGTTTTGTGCCCTCACTATTTTAATTAAGCAACACAGAAGAGCATCAAGGACAGAATGAAAGCAAGAAGAAATGGAGGTGTCTTTCCTCTTTTGCTCAGTACTGCACTGTACAGTGAATGTACAAGACAGTGAGTGCTGTTGAATTCATGACTTGACTTGGATAAAAGATTTTCTAAAGTATTGAAGTAGTTCCAGATTACTGTTTTACATGTAGCTCACTTTGCCTTTGCGAATACAAAATGTTTTTTTTACAAAAACAGATTTAAATTAGTCTTGTTTTCTAGCTAAAATATCTAAAAATTCTTTAAATAAGACAAAGCTACTTAAACAGGTGTGAATTGTCAATAATGCACACAGATGTGAACTTGGATCTGTGATCGTATGTATATGTAAGTGTGTGATTTGTTTGAAATTATGTGCATTGAAATAATGCATGTAGCATGTTTGTATAATGCATTTGTGTTAATGCACTTGTGATTTTGAGTGCATACGTGTGTGATTTGTTTGTGTTTGCATATGCGTGCATCGCGTATAATGCACATACTGTATTTGTACAATGTGCACTTGTATCTGATTGCATGTTCATGCAACTTTGTGAATAATGCATGTTTGTTTTAATGTGCACAAGTACAGTACTTGTGATTTTGTGTGTGATTTGTCTGTGTGAATGCATGTTGTTTGCATTGTGAATAATGCATATAGCATGTTTGTATAATGTGCACTTGTGATTTTTGTGTTTGCATTTATATCTGTGATTGCATGTACATGCAAGTATGTGATTGTGCATGTGAATAATGCATGCAGCGTGGTTGTATAGTCTGTGATTGCATGTGCGCGACTGTGTGAATAATGCATCTTCTGCGTCTCCGCAGCATCTATAGGGACGCGATGACATCATCGAGGTGCAGCGACACTTAGCATGCATGCTAATCACGTGTCCTTTCTTTCTGTGCATAATTTCTTCTTTAGGTTTCCTGTAAAATTTTCCCTCAAATCATCATCTGTATCACGCCTGTGTCTTTCTCTGCTCGGTTTGTCAGATGGTCTTGAGAGAATTCGTAAAAAGCCAGAGAAGAGGACAAGAGAGCGGGCGAGTGAAAGCATTTTCATGTTCAGTCGTATCCCAGAGCCCCGCACTCACTCACAAGCTGTCTCTTTTATTTCGGAGAGTGTGATTCTCTTTGAGTTGCTCTCGGTGGCTCCAGAGGAGACGTATAAAGCATTTGGCTTGGATCTCTCTGGGCTTCTGAGGACTCAAGCGTCCCGGTTATCTGAGGAAACCCTCAGCGTCTTGTGTCGTGTGATATGCAACTGATAATAATGTTTACTGATCGAACAATTATGTAACAGAACATTCTAGTTCATGTAAGGCTGATAAATATTGTAGCGTAGCATGATGCTCAGAAAATGCCTTAGAAATGGAGGATCACATAAAACTAGCCAATAAAACTGAAACGTACTATTTTGACTATTTAGAGAAAGATTTATACTCTGATTGACTATTTTCCCACCATTGAAACCACAGAAATGTTCTAAACTTGCTTTGTTAACTGTCTAATAGGACATTATTTGTTTTGTTGCGACTTAATTTTGCGTTGTGTTCTCTTATGTTTGTTTCTTCTCTTTCAACTTCATGAAAGAGCTGTTTCTTCATCTTTCCTTTTGTCTTTTGTTGATGATTGTTCTCATTCTGGACTCACTTTGATGATTGTTTATTCGTGTTTGTTTGTGCTGTATTATTTTCCTCAAAGCTCAAACTCTGATGCAAGTGAACGTCCGTATCTCACAATACAAGACTGCATTAGAAGACTCTATGAAAGCAATGTTTTTAGAAGGAAATTAATTATTTTACTCAGCATGGACAGTGATCATAAGCGACTATTTTATGTCTTTACAGTATCTCATTTTCAAGTAAACAGACGAAAAGATATTGATGTCATCTTACATCTAATTAAAAAAATCTCTATGTATTTATGAATATCATGATTTGAAATAATAATTTGAGTTTGATGTACTTCACACGAGGAGCAATATTTGAGATTCAAATCACTCATTTATGAGGTTCCTTTTCATTTTGGATGCTGCTTTAGAAGTTTTTGCTAATGTCTTCATAAATTCACTGGCTCCTGTGAAGGTGTTCGTCTATTATTCGCTGCATTTTCATGCCGTTTGATTCATAACCACGTTTATTGAAACTTGAGCTGAATAAAAATAACATCAGGCCTCCAGGTGAACATCAAACTAGCGTGCTTTCATTTGGAAACCTGCTCCAGCATCCAGGATCAACAACAGCACCTCATTTATTCTGCGTTTCTGCTCCTTTATTAGTTCATTTGACTGCTGCGGCTTCTGGCTGCCCAGCGGGCATCAAAAACAGACTCTTTTCCAACTGACAGTTTACTAGACAAACGGCAGGACGTGGAAAATGGCACAGACATCATGTCGTCAAAATTACAGTCAGAACTGCCTCTGCAATCCTGACACACAATGAAGACCATCACTGACCATCAAAACACTTTCTTCCAAACTGGATTTCCTGAGCTGGAGCTGCGTTTTACGTTTATTGCTATTGTGTATCATAATGGTGCTTGACAAACTATCTGTCTGTCTATCTATCTATCTATCTGTCTATCTGTCTGTCTGTCTGTCTATTATCTATCTCAAATCAGCCGATCTCAAATCTCACTTTTCTGTCAAAAATATTAGAAAAGGCAGTTTCATCACAACTATGTTCCTTTTTAGAAAGAAATAGTATCTGTGAGGATTTCCAGTCAGGATTTAGACCGTACCATAGTACTGAGACTGCTCTCATTAGAGTTACTAATGATTTGCTCTTATCATTAGATTGTGGTTGTATCTCTCTATTAGTGTTACTGGATCTTAGTGCTGCATTTGACACTACTGATCACAATATTCTTCTAAATAGACTCGAAAACTATGTTGGCATTAGTGGAATTGCATTGGCATGGTTCAAATCATACTTATCTGACCGTTATCAGTTTGTAGTAGTAAACGATGAGATGTCATATCGATCACAAGTTAAATATGGAGTACCGCAAGGCTCAGTACTAGGACTGTTGCTTTTCACTCTGTACATGCTACCCTTGGGAGATATCATTAGGAAGCATGGCGTTAGTTTTCACTGTTACGCTGATGATACTCAGCTCTATATTTCTTCACGCCCTGACGAAACTTACCAATTTGCTAAATTAACAGAATGTATAGCTGATATCAAAAATTGGATTACTAGTAATTTCCTACTACTAAATTCAGAAAAAACAGAGATTCTAATTTTTGGACCGAAAACTTCTTCACGCAGTAACCTAGAATACTGTCTAACACTTGATGGCTGCTCTGTTAAGTCTTTGTCGTGAGTTATGGGGCGTTCACACCAGATGCAACTTGCGCGTTAAAAAAGGTTTGAACATTTTGAGTTTACTCGCTTCATTCGAACGTGAAATTCACTTTACAATAGACTCAAATTTGTGTCATGAGAGGGGCTTCTGCCAGGCGGCTCCAGTCTCATTTCTGCACACTTCCTCTGAATAAACACATCAACTCGTCAGCGGGAAAGTAGTTGTAAAATATAGTGAATAAGCTAAATTTGCCGGCTTTAGCTAGCTTGTAGTCTCAATATGTATATTTATATATAGCTCAAATTGAGTAAAGAGAGTTTTTTTACAACTTACCAGATTATCTCACTCACTTTCTTCCAAGCAAGATCCTTTTTATTCCTGTTTCTATAAAAGTACAAAGATGTATCGTACGGCGACGATGATTTTGTCCTCCATTGTTGTTTCGGATTTCTGCCTCCACTCGCTACGTCATAATCACGCCACTACTAGAGCAAGCTCCTGATTGCTCCTTAACATGGCGCGAATATTCGCCAAAGTTCAGATTTTTCAACTTGCGCGATTTGCGCGCGTCAAACGCCCGAAACGCTCTATTCGAGCCGCAGGATGTCTATTCGCGTCTTTGCATTGACTTAACATGTAAATCACTCGCGCTTAATGCTTGATTCATGTCTGGTGTGAACGCACCATTAGGAACCTGGGTGTGCTCTTTGATACTTCTTTCATTTGAAGGCCATGTTACTAGCATCTGTAAAACCGCATTCTTCCATCTTGAAAATATATATCTAAACTACAACATATGCTTTCAATGAAAAATGCAGAATAGAAATGCAGAACAAAAATGGAGTTCATGCGTTCATGACCTCAAGGCTAGATTACTGTAACGCTCTACTGGGTGGTTGTTCTGCTCGCCTGATAAATAAACTACAGCTCGTACAAAACACAGCAGCTAGAGTTCTTACTAGAACTAGGAAGTATGACCATATTAGCCCAGTTCTGTCATCACTGCATTGGCTTCCTGTTAAGCATCATATAGATTTTAAAATCTTGCTATTTCCTTAAAAAGCACTAAATGGTTTAACTCCTAGTACCTGAGCGAGCTCTTAAAGCATTATAGTCCTTCACATCTATTGCAATCTGGTCTGTCTATCTGTCAAGGATTTCCAAAACATTCATACACTTTGCTTTTCTAGGTAAATATGACAATTTTACAAAATATTACAATTTCTTTGAATTTCAATTCATTTCACTTACTGTGTAGTTGAAGTTTTTAATAAAGATTACCTTTAAAAATAACAAAGAAAGAAAGAAAATTGTGTAACAGAACCTCTCATGTTTTGATTTTATGAAACGGTTTTGGTACATGAACTTTGTAAGACCTTTTGCTTCAAGGGTCTCTGGTGGTTTGTGAAAAATTGTTAAATACGATTTCAACATCTATGTGGGGGAAAAAAGCAAACTCATCCGCTTCATTCCAGCTTGTATCCTCTAGGAGAAAGCGAACAGAAAATTTTAAAAGAAAAGCCATTTGATTTTAATCAAAGGCCAGAGTGAGGGCATCTCGTAAAAATGCCCTTTATATGGGATCGATGGGTTGGGACGTGCGCTGTGTGTCTCATTGGATGTGTCTGCTCGCTTCATCTCCAGTGTGAAACCGTCAAGAAACAAGCAACATCTGCTGTAAATTGCTCATGCGGGACTAGCGCGTCAGAACACAATGCTAATCTACGACACAAAGCAAAAGTCGCTGCATGTTTCCACTGAGAGTTTTGTCTCGTGTTTTCATTAAAACGCTGCCACGTGTTCACCAGTCGTGCATAATCTGTCTCCATCCAGCTCAAAATTAGAGCAACAGAGGGCGGAGATTTTACCCTGGGGGTCAATAACAACAGAACCCATTAAATAAACGTGGGCCGATGGTGAGTAGGACCCGAGGTGAGTGAGGGAACGAGAAAAAAAGATGACTCTGTTTCACAGAGATGATAAACGCACAGATGGCGGACACGTTTCCCTTTAGCTGCAGGAGAAATAGATGCTCTATTTAGTAAACTAAACAAAGCTTGAGGCCTAAATTAAGACAAACGAGCATGTGTACAGGAGACATAATCATGTTTTTTTTAAAACAGAAGAATAGCAAGCACATAAAGGGAAGGTAACGTGAAAATACAGAGCAAGACATGCCTCACACTATTCTAGACGAGGAAGAACGTCATTAAATACAACACAGGTTAAGCGGTTTGTTTGGTTGATGCTGAGCAACATCACAAACGAGAATAATCTGATCTTTTGTTTTGTGTCCAACAATATTTAAATAAAAAGAGAAAATATTGAAATGAGATTAACTTTTTTGTTTAATCCTATACATTCATGTGTATATAGATGTGCATATATACATGAACCTGTATATATATATATATATATATATATATATATATATATATATATATATATATATATATATATGTGTGTGTGTGTGTGTGTACATGCATACATGTGTGTATACAGATGTGCATATATATATATATATATATATATATATATATATATATATATATATATATATATATGTAGATAAGTGCTTGTGTACATGCATGTGTTATATATGATATATATATGTGTGTGTGTGTGTGTGTGTGTGCATGCATACATGTGTGTATACAGATGTGCATATATATATATATATATAAATGTATGTGCATGTATGTGTGTATATATATGCATATGTGTATATAGATGTACATATATATATATAGATATAGATATATATAGATAAGTGCTTGTGTACATGCATGTATATACATGAACGTGTATATACTTTGTATACTACAGTATATAGATGTCATATCGATCACAAGTTAAATATGGAGTACTGCAAGGCTCAGTACTAGGACAGTTGCTTTTCACTCTGTACATGCTACCCTTGGGAGATATCATTAGGAAGCATGGCGTTAGTTTTCATTGTTACGCTGATGATACTCAGCTCTATATTTCTTCGTGCCCTGACGAAACTTACCAATTCACTAAATTAACAGAATGCATAGCTGATATCAAAAATTGGATTACTAGTAATTTCCTACTACTAAATTCAGAAAAAACAGAGATTCTAATTTTTGGACCAAACCTCCACACGAAATAACCTAGAATACTGTCTAACACTTGATGGCTACTCTGCCAAGTCTTCATCATCATTTAGGAACCTGGGTACTTGTTGAATTTCCAGCAAAAATAACTATATATACCATTACTATGATGTTTAAGTTCAAGTCGTGCCGTCCACTCTTGCTCCCACATAAAACGATCACAGCCGCAATCAAGCACTCTTCTTCATAACTGCAATTTACACACTCACGCTTTGTTCGCAACGAGATGAAAGAGTCCTCAGATGAGCTGGAAGAGCTGAGAGAGGCATTGGAAAGTACTCGAGATCAGAAAGAGGCGTTTGGAGTGAATCTTACCCGTCTCGCAGTTCTGCCCGCTGAAGCCCTGTGGACACACGCAGATGTTCGGAGAGACACAGGAGCCGCCGTTTAGACAGCGTCCATCGCAGAGGGCTGTGGGTCAGAGAGAGGACAAACGGAGGTGAGACAGGTCACGTGACAGGGTGAGACGGCAGATGGATGGCTGTCTCACCTCTGCAGGTGGTGCCATTGCCGGTGTATCCAGGTTTGCAGGAGCAGCTGTGGCCGCCGACGGTGTTGAAACACAGAGCGTTTTCATCGCAACTGTGCTGCCCGGACGCACACTCATCGTGCTCTGGAGAGAGAAATCAAAGATGAGATCATAATTCACTCACTTAGATTTATTCATTGGTGATCTTATTCTAAAGAAAATAATGTCTTCTTTTTCAGTTGATGTCATCACCGCTTACAAAGATATGCTCTGCTAAAATTCCTGTGGAAGCTTGTTTCCGCCATGGAATACAACAATAAAAATTCTCACCTTTTTCCTCAGAATTCTGTTTATATCTTTCAATTATACGAAAAAATGTCAGAATTGTGAAATATAAACTTGGCATTCTGACTTTATTTCACGCAATACAGACTTTATTTCCAAGTTTATATCAAAACTCGCAAATACAAAGTTTATATCTCAGAATTTAGACTTTATAACTCTCAATTGCAAGTTTATATCTGGCAATTCTGACTTTATTTCTCACAATTCTGAATTTATTTCTTCACAATTCCAAGTTTATATCAAAATTCTCAAATATAATGTCAAAATTGCAAGTTTATATTTCAGAATTTAGACTTTATAACTCTCAATTGCAAGTTTATATCTGTCAATTTCAAGTTTATATAAAAACTTACAAATATAAAGACGGAATTGCGAATTTGCAAATATAAAGTCTTAATTTTTTCGCAATTCCAAGTTTATATCAAAATTCGCAAATATAAAGTCAGAATTGTGAGTTTATATCTCAGAATTTAGCTCAACTCAATTGCAAGTTTATATCTGGCAATTCTGACTTAATTTTATCGCAATTACAAGTTTATATCAAAACTCGCAAATATAAAGTCAGAATTTCAAGTTTATATCTCAGAATTTAGACTTTATAAATTTCAATTGAAAGTTTATATCTGGTGATTCTGATTTTTTCCTCCCAATTCCGAGTTTCTATCTTGCAATTCCAAGATTACAATGATATTTTCTTTTTTTCTTTCTTTCTTTTTTTATTCCGGAAAAAATGCTTCCATACATTCCCTTTCATAAATAAATTATGAAAACTTTATTTGTAAATGTTCTCTGAACGTCCAAGGCATTCAGTATTTTAAATGTTGTAAATAGTTTTTTTCCTGGTTTTTGCATACGTTAAAGAAAACATTAAGGGAATGTTTCAATTTATTATTTTGCAAACATTACAAGAACATTTTTAATGTTCT
The DNA here is from genome assembly GCF_018812025.1 of Megalobrama amblycephala. NCBI lineage: Eukaryota > Metazoa > Chordata > Actinopteri > Cypriniformes > Xenocyprididae > Megalobrama > Megalobrama amblycephala. The sequence continues at coordinate 32,244,856 of NC_063058.1, forward strand.
CTGAATGTTCTGAAACAAGTAAATTACATTAGATGAACATCCAACTAAAACATTTCAGAAAACGCTCCATGAACAATGTATAAACGTTTTGAGAACATTATTAACTTCTAATAACCTTATTGGAACTTTGAGAGAACCTTAACAGAACGCTCTGAGAACATTCCATTTTAGACGGGATCAAACCATATTTATATCTGTATATTTATCTGTAATTGTTCATTAAACATCCTTTTAAATGCAGAAATGATGCATTACAGAGTTTCATCACAAGCTAAAGTTGTCAGAAAGCTGTAGACGTGACTCTTTCCTCCTGCCCTCTAACTGACCGTGAGCAGAGACTGAGATCTGTATCCATGAGGGATTGTGGGATACATTCATCTCTCAGACCGGCTGAGATTTCATAAAATCCTCCAGCAAACACACTCCCAGCGGAAATAAACACAAATGAAGGAATAATAACAGACCATGTGCATGTGATTCAGGAAGGAAATGCAACAGCAAAAGCTGGTAAGCTGTTTTCCTTGAGTATTTCACATTTTTACACTTTTCACATTTAGTGATATGAAAAAAGAAATCATTATTTCTTTTAGAAAACATGTAGTTGTAACCTTTATATGTCATCACTAGACTTACTTGTGAAAATATGTCACTTTAAAAAAGCAGTGCTAAAAATAATGTTTTTATTATACTGTCATTGACTTTCAAAAGCAGTTAGTACTGATATAATTAATCATGCTGTGTCAGTAATGGTAAATCCATACGCTTTTACAAGAAACATCAATTGGTCAGAAGTGTCTTTTCAATGTGTCTGATGAAAATATTGACTCGAGATGATCTGCCGAAGATCGCCTCACATTGAGAGACTCTTGAATTCTGACATACTTCAAGGTTTGTTTAGATGAAAGGGTCTTCAGTGAGTAAGATCTGAGATTCTTGTGCTTATAAAACTGATATCGAAAAATTATAAATGAAATTACCCTCAAAAGTTCACAGAAAGTCATGTGAAACCAGGGTCCATAAAATGTAGTTTTTGCCAACACATGAAGACACATAAAGAAGAGGTAAAATTCACCAGATTCAGTAGACGTTTGTTTGTCTTATTTAAATCACTCCCATCATTTACATCAGAATATCCTCATATATTTCTATCTAAACCTCATATTATATTGTGGGTCCTAATATAGTTTCCGGCCAGCTGGCGAGTGACCTGTGAAAGCCAGTTTTTATTGACATTTGGCTCTCGGTGAGTGTTAATTTTAGACCCTGTGTGGAAGCATCTCGCAGGTGTGAATGAAAATTATATTTTTATTGCATAAAATGCCTTCAGAGCTGTCATAATTCCTCTAATTAATATAAAATCAGAAGGAAAGGAACACTGGCTTCATATCAAAGAAGGCTGCCAAAATTTCCCATCATTACTATATTCAGGAGAGCCAAGAACCGTATGAATAAATCAATCGCCATCCCATATGCCTGCTTTAGATTTATTAAAGGGGTCAAATCATAAAAAAGAGATGCAAGAGTTCGATATGACTATAAAAACATACCGTAACTTTCAGAACTTCCTCTCGAGTCTAAAAAAAGCATGTTTAGAATCTAAATTCAGTTCCAATATTAATATGTATGCTGCACACTGCAAAAAAATGATGTACTTCCTCAGTATTTTTGTCTTGTCTTCCTGTACAAATATCTAAACGTTCTTAAATAAAGATACATTTACTTCATAAGCAAAACAAATGCAGTTTATGATTAAAATAAATTAACAATAGGATTAGCAGATAAACTAATTATTTTTCTGATACCATTGACAGATATTTGTTGTTGTTTTAAGCACTTAATTTTGATATTTTATAGAGTAAACAAGACTTATCTGAGGTCATTTTGCATCTCAAGTAAGTGTTATCTTGATTTAGGAATGTTTAGATATTTGTATTGAAAAATGAGGCAAAAATACTTCTCTTTTGTTGTATTTTTCAGTTGTCTAAATGAGCACAATGACACTTTGTTCATCTCGAATCCGGCCTGAAACCCGTCAATGTCGTTCACCAAGTGTCCTGAGTTTCTTCATGCAAACTGGAAATGACAGTTTCAATCCCAAAGAGATGAATGCAACAGACTACACTATGAGACGCACACACACACACACACACATGCAGACAGGCCCAAACATGCATTGTGCTGCTGTCTATCAGAGCAGTACAGAACGGAGATGTCAGATGAGAGGATTAGCTCAAGGTCACTGCCGCCCGCCGGCCGTCACACCTGCATGACGATCGCATCGGGATCGAGAAAGGCTGCGACACTCCTGCACTTGTCATTCATGCAGCAGGCAGATAAACAATCAATTATGTACAGGCAGTCATCAGGGATGCCTCTGTTCTCTGCGCCACAACATCTGTGCTCAGGCTGTGCCGCTACATGATGCTCTACAAAAATGAGGCTCTTCCTCAGCGTTTCCGTCACATACAGTTTTTTCACGAAATATGAAGATTTTTCAGATTATATGTATGTATCAGCTGTAATGCACTAATGCACAGTCAAAAGAAGTATAATTTAACTTGCAATCTGCAAAGGAGTGTAAAAATATGTTCAAATACTCCATTTAATGTCAAAGAACTTTACATGAGCACAAGTTCATAAGCTGTACTTTTCTGTCACTGCTTGGATGTAGTAAAACAGATATAGCAGAAAACATGTATTTTCTTCTGTCACTGACCTTGAAATCAGGAATAGGCATTAAATAATGCCAAACATGTGAAAATGGGCAGAGAATTGAACAGATAGTAGTGATCTGGCTCAGAGGAAGATGGGAATCATGTCTTTGTGGCAGTTTTTCTGCTGATTAAATGATAATATTAGACTACTTCACCCTAAATGGCTGTCAAAAGCACATCATATTTTGTGAGAAAGTGACATGCTAGAGCAAAACAGACAAAATTTTTTTCAATCAGCACCCCAAAATTAGTAAGAACTTCATGCAGCAAATATGATGCAGGGCAGTGAAATCGGCAGCAAAATGTCAGGTGTTTTGCAGAAAAAAGCCCATCTGAAGAAGTCTGCATCAGTCGCATGTCATCTGCTCTGTTATGTCATGCACAAAAAACGCTGGGGTGACGTGATTGGCGTTTTAAAGATGTGGTGAGCCAGCAGGGGGCCACACAGTGCTGATGGATGAAAACAAAACAAGAATTACAGCCGCTCCACAATTTTCAGACTCGGCAATTATTGAAGTCGCCTCAAATACACGTCCTGCACTTTCAAATGCACTGAAAAGCCTCACGCAGGGACGTTTCATGAAAAGACACTGCGAATGACGGCTGAGTTCTGGAAATGTCAATCAGCCTTTAAATGGCTTTTGATTGGCTGTTCTGGTGCTGACAGCATGATTTCACATTACGGTTATCCTGCTTTGATGCTGGTTGACCAAGGAAGTTATTCTCGTTAATCTAGTTAAGAATTACAGCCATTCCGGTGTTATTGGTTAAACTAGTTAAGAACCTTTGTTGAAAGGGTTGTTATTGGTTAAACTAGTTAAGAATTTTGTCAGAAGTGATGTTATTCGTTAAACTAGTTAAGAATTTTTGTTGGAAGCGCTGTTATTGGTTAAACTAGTTAAGAATTTTGTCAGAAGTGATGTTATTGGTTAAAATAGTTAAGAACTTTTGTTGAAAGGGTTGTTATTGGTTAAACTAGTTAAGAATTTTGTCAGAAGTGATGTTATTGGTTAAACTAGTTAAGAACTTTTGTTGGAAGTGATGTTATTGGTTAAAATAGTTAAGAACTTTTGTTGAAAGAGTTGTTATTGGTTAAACTAGTTAAGAATTTTGTCAGAAGTGATGTTATTGGTTAAACTAGTTAAGAACTTTAGTTGGAAGCGATGTTATTGGCTTAACTAGTTAAGAACTTTAGTTGGAAGCGATGTTATTGGCTAAACTAGTTAAGAACTTTTGTTGGATGCGCTGTTATTGGTTAAACTAGTTAAGAACTTTTGTTGGAAGCGCTGTTATTGGTTAAAGTAGTTAAGGACTTTTGTTAATAGCAGTGTTATTGGTTAAACTAATTAAGAACATTTGTTGGAAGGGTTGTTATTGGTTAAACTAGTTACAAATTTTGTCTGTAGTGACGTTATTGGTTAAACTAGTTAAGGACTTTTGTTGGAATGGTTGTTATTGGCTAAACTAGTTAAGGACTTTAGTTGGAAGCGCTGTTATTGGTTGAACTAGTTAAGGACTTTAGTTGGAAGCAATGTTATTGGCTAAACTAGTTAAGGACTTCAGTTGGAAGGGTTGTTATTGGTTAAACTAGTAAAGGACTTTAGTTGGAAGCGATGTTATTGGCTAAACTAGTTAAGGACTTTTGTGGGAAGGGTTGTTATTGGTTAAACTAGTAAAGGACTTTAGTTGGAAGCGATGTTATTGGCTAAACTAGTTAAGGACTTTTGTTGGAAGGGTTGTTATTGGTTAAACTAGTAAATGACTTTAGTTGGAAGCAATGTTATTGGCTAAACTAGATAAGGACTTTTGTTGGAAGCACTGTTATTGGTTAAAGTAGTTAAGGACTTTTGTTAATAGCAGTGTTATTGGTTAAACTAATTAAGAACATTTGTTGGAAGGGTTGTTATTGGTTAAACTAGTTACAAATTTTGTCAGAAGTGACGTTATTGGTTAAACTAGTTAAGGACTTTTGTTGGAATGGTTATTATTGGTTAAACTAGTTAAGAATTTTGTCAGAAGCGATGTTATTGGTTAAACTAGTTAAGGACTTTAGTTGGAAGCGCTGTTATTGGTTAAACTAGTTAAGGACTTTAGTTGGAAGCGATGTTATTGGCTAAACTAGTTAAGAATTTTGTCAGAAGCGATGTTATTGGTTAAACTAGTTAAGAACTTTAGTTGGAAGCGATTTTATTGGTTAAACTAGTTACAAATTTTGTCAGAAGCGATGTTATTGGTTAAACTAGTTAAGGACTTTTGTTGGAATGGTTATTATTGGTTAAACTAGTTAAGAATTTTGTCAGAAGCAATGTTATTGGTTAAACTAGTTAAGGACTTTTGTTGGAAGGGTTGTTATTGGTTAAACTAGATAAGGACTTTTGTTGGAAGGGTTGTTATTGGTTAAACTAGTAAAAGACTTTTGTCGGAAGCGCTGTTATCGTCAACAAAAACTAAAATCTTAATTGAAAAAAAGCTGAAATAACATAAATATTAATTGAATATTTATTAAATGAAAATTTTAAAAAAATTTTGCGCAACTAACTGAAATAAATTTAGGTTTAAGAAATAAAATTACTGAGTGAATTTAAACTAAAGTTAAAAAATTAAACCTATTTAGAAATTTCAATCAAACTGACAAAAGCATACAAAATTACCAATAATTACACTAAAATTAAATGAAAATTTAAATGCTAAATGAAAATATGAATACATATATAGTATTTAATGTGGTATATAATAGCATATAAATAACACATGATAAACATCCCTTTAAAACGTCACATTTACTTGAATGAATATTTTGGAAGATTTGTTGTTTTCAGCCAATATATCTTGAATTAAGTTTGTTTTATTTACCCTTTTGGCAGCAAGGTATTTTTTTCTTTCTTGTTTTTACGAGTAATAAACTGTAGTGAGGTTTATGCATTTGCCAAAAGGCTTAGGGAAAAAAAAAAAAAAATCTTTGAAAACAAGTCATAAAACAAAAACAAGTTAATAACTTACAACATTTTCCTTTTCAAGTAAATTTGTGTTATATATTTTTCTTAGAAATATTTTATATAATATATATATATATATATATAAAATATTTCTAAGAAAAATATATAACACAAATTTACTTGAAAAGGAAAATGTTGTAAGTTATTAACTTGTTTTTGTATTTCATATATATATTAATGTTTATTTATATATTTCTGGAATATTTTTCACTGAAAATGAGACAAAAATACTGCTGATTTTTTTTTTTTTTGGCAGTGCACCATGTTGAATGGATCTTTATGATATGCGTGAGCCGCTCTACTAGTCTTTAACCTTCATTTAACCTCATGAAATCAGCAAAACGTTCAGTTATAAAGATTCTCCTCTCACTATAAGTTGTGCATGTTTTTATTCACCTCAAAAGGTGTGAAATTTGGGTCTGAATGAAACGAGTCCAATCAAAAGGAGAAGTCACGGCCAATGCAGCCCAGCTCTTGAACTCAAAAATGAGAGTTTTCATTTCCCATAATCCAGCTGCCACTGCCCAGACAAAACCACATTCATGCAGAGAGCCTCTGTCCACGACTCCTCCGTGAGAAATGAACAGAATCCAGGAGTCGGGATGTGTATGAGGTGAGATACAGGACAGGAGAATGGAGTCGCGGTACAGCACCGCCAGAGGCCACTTTGAATTGGTCCTTTCTAATCCGTGGCGGTGAAGAATGGACACACACACACACCGGTGTGGAGTCAGCCGATTCTGCTATCTCAGATAACACCTTTCTTACACACCGCAGGAAAGACTAATAACAGAGCCAGAGATTACGGGGCTAATCGTTGGGTGCATTGGAGACACTCGAGGGCCTGAAACACACACACATACAGAGGAAAGGAAATCTCTTGTTTCTACTAGACAGCAATGAGATTAAATGGAGTGCAAGAGAAGACTTTTGCTTAAAGGAACAGTTCACCTAAATTCACTTGAATATAACAAACATCTTTTGTGTTTCATAGCAGAAAGTAAGTCACAGAGGTTTGGGAAGACATGAGGAAGATCGTCATGAAGTCTCCTGAAAGTCTCAGTGAAAGAGCAACACTGGAGCAGGAGAAGAGCGGATGACGCCAGCAACACCAGTGATGAACCGAATGCAATGTAAGTCGCTTCAGACAAAAAGCATCTGCCAAATGCATAAATGCAGCTGTTAAACTGACACTGTTCATTTCGATAATCACAGTTCATCGCTAGTACAATCTATGTACATAAACGTACAGTAAAAGTACATAAACGCTTCCAATCCATGCCAGTACTTGTCAAATCTGAGCCTAGCTAACAGATGAGAGTTTGTTTAACGCTTCGTAACTCCAGCTCAGAGCGTCAGCGCTCTGTTAGCAGAACTGCAAGCTCAGTTGTAAAGCCAGCGGCCATCTGTGCACGACCAATCAAACATTTATCAATATAGTTTTTCCAAGAACAAACTGCTGCGCTCGGCATTTCGCAACTAATTACCTTCTCTATGGAGAACGCGTTTCATTAGACTTATTGGGGTCGACGCAGGTCTGGATTAGCCGTGTGTGAAGTGTGTTTGTGTGCGGCCGTTGAAGAAGGGGAAAACCTCTCTCTTGGGTTTCCGTCTTAAGCAAACAGAAGTGCCGGAGCTATTAATTACAGCACCTGTGGCGACGGAGGGCGTAGAACTTCATTTTGCAGTCTCCTGAAAGCTGAAACACATGAGATGTTCTGCGTCTGAGGCTTGAGAGCAGCTCCATCTCATTAAAAGCCGTACGCTCTCAGCCGAATGTACGGGCGGCCTTTGAATACGCCGTACCGTACGCACTCATTGCGTTTTTATTCTGGTTTTTCATGAAGCCGAGCTCAAAAAGAGGGGAATGAAATTAAAGTAGCGCTGGGACGAGCAGAGGAGAACTTGGCAGAGCGCAGCGGAGCCTGGCACCAGTTCTCTTTGAAACAATAGAATCCGCAAGGACGGAGAAACCAATACAGACGTACGAATATTCCCAGAATATCTTCCAAAGCAGCTTTTTACATAATGAAACACCCTAGAAACACAAAACTGGGGAAAATAGTCTTTTATTTACATGCATCAAATGAAATTGCAATCTGTTTGCTTTTGACTGGCTGTTCTGGTGCTGACAGCATGATTTCACTTTATGGTTTATCCTGCTTTGATGCTGGTTGACCAAGAAAGTTATTCTGGTTAAACAAGTTAAGGACTTTTGTTCGAAGCAGTGTTATTGGTTAAGCTAGATAAGGACTTCAGTTTGAAGGGGTTACAATTTTTTGTCGAAAATTGTGTTATTGGTTAAACTAGTTAAAGATTTTGTCGAGAACTGTGGTATTAGTTAAACTAGTTAAGAATTTTTGCCAGAAGCGGTGTTATCGGTTAAACTAGTTAAGAATTTATTTTTTTGTTGTTGTTGGAAGCAGTGTTATTGGTTAAGCTAGATAAGTACTTCTGTTGGAAGGGGTTGTTATTGGTTAAACTAGTTAAGGATTTTGTCGGAAATTGTTATTAGTTAAACCAGTTAAGAATTTATTTATTTTTTTGTTGTTGGAAGCAGTGTTATTGGTTAAGCTAGATAAGGACTTCAGTTTGAAGGGGTTACAATTTTTTGTCGAAAATTGTGTTATTGGTTAAACTAGTTAAAGATTTTGTCGAGAACTGTGGTATTAGTTAAACTAGTTAAGAATTTTTGCCAGAAGCGGTGTTATCGGTTAAACTAGTTAAGAATTTATTTATTTTTTTGTTGTTGGAAGCAGTGTTATTGGTTAAGCTAGATAAGGACTTCTGTTGGAAGGGGTTGTTATCAGTTAAACTAGTTAAGGATATTTGTTGGAAGTGTTGTTATTGTTGTTATCACATATTATGGTAGCCTAGTTTGTGCTGAATACAGTGTAATGACACTTTTTCCATTAATATGTTTATGAACAACTGAAAAAAGCACAAATGTCAGGGCATGTCAAAACTTCTCCAGGCCCCAAATCATCCTCAGACTCCAGAGGGTTAAACTAGATAAGGAATTCTGTTGGAAGGGGTTGTATCAGTTAAACTAGTTGGCACCAGTTTGCTTTGAAACAATAAAATCCACAAGGACAGAGAAACCAATACAGATGTACGAATATTCCCAGAATATCTTCCAAAGTAGCTTTTTACGTAATGAAACACCCTGGCAACACAAAACTGGGGAAACAGTCTTTTATTTACATGCATCAAATGAATTTGAGTGGCCCGACTCAGCCATTTTGGCAATGGCGTGTTTTTTGGCACAGAAATATCAGTTTGTCTGACCAATGTCAGATAGGGTCATTTTTTGTGATGCATTTGGAACATGCTTTTATCCAAAACATTTTATAGTGCATTCAAGATACATTTGTCTACACATTTCCTACGACCTTGATTCAATTCTTGGCACAATGCTCTAGCAGGCTGCCACTTCTGTTTGGTGCAGAAATAAAAGCACAGCAGCTTTAAGTGGTTGTTAGCATGTTACTATGTAATTGCAAGGGTGTTCTGAGTGGTTGCTAGGGCATTGATATGTAGTTGATGGGGGATTTATTATCCTGCTATATTGTTGTTCTGAATGGTTACAAGGGCATTAACGTGTTGCTGTATCTTTGCTATGGTGTTTTGGGTTGTTGCTAGGGTAATTATATTTGGGTGTAAATGTGTTTCTATATAATTTCTAGGATGTTCTCAGTGGTTGCTAGGTTGTAACGTTATATCATTGTTAGTGTGTACTAAGTGCACTGATATGCAGTTGTTAGGGTGTTAAAACGTTGCTATATGAGTAGTAAGGTGTTCTGGGTGGTAGCTAGGGCACTGATATGCAGTTGCTAGGGTGCAAATATGTTATGTTGTTCTGGGTGGTTACTAGGGCCCTGATATTTGGTTGTTGTATTGTTTTCAGGGTGTTCTGGGTGGTTGCTAGGGCACTGATATGCAGTTGCTAGGGTGTAAATATGTTATGTTGTTCTGGGTGGTTACTAGGGCCCTGATATGCGGTTGTTGTATTGTTTTCAGGGTGTTCTGGGTGGTTGCTAGGGCACTGATATGCAGTTGCTAGGGTGCAAATATGTTATGTTGTTCTGGGTGGTTACTAGGGCCCTGATATGCGGTTGTTGTATTGTTTTCAGGGTGTTCTGGGTGGTAGCTAGGGCACTGATATGCAGTTGCTAGGGTGCAAATATGTTATGTTGTTCTGGGTGGTTACTAGGGCCCTGATATGCGGTTGTTGTATTGTTTTCAGGGTGTTCTGGGTGGTTGCTAGGGCACTGATATGCAGTTGCTAGGGTGTAAATGTGTTATGTTGTTCTGGGTGGTTACTAGGGCCCTGATATGCGGTTGTTGTATTGTTTTCAGGGTGTTCTGGGTGGTTGCTAGGGCACTGATATGCAGTTGCTAGGGTGTAAATGTGTTATGTTGTTCTGGGTGGTTGCTAGGGCACTGATATGCAGTTGTTAGAGTGTAAACATTTTATATCATTGCTAAGGTGTTCTGGGTGGTTGCTAGGGCACTGATATATGGTTGATAGAGTGTAAACATGTTATATCATTGCTAAGGTGTTCTGGGTGGTTGCTAGGGCACCGATATGTGGTTGATAGGGTATAAATGTGTTACTATATAATTAATAGGGTGTTCTGGGTGGTTGCTAGGGCACTGATATGCAGTTGCTAGAGTGTAAACATGTTATATCATTGCTAAGGTGTTCTGGGTGGTTGCTAGGGCACTGATATATGGTTGATAGAGTGTAAACATGTTATATCATTGCTAAGGTGTTCTGGGTGGTTGCTAGGGCACTGATATATGGTTGATAGAGTGTAAACATGTTATATCATTGCTAAGGTGTTCTGGGTGGTTGCTAGGGCACCGATATGTGGTTGATAGGGTATAAATGTGTTACTATATAATTAATAGGGTGTTCTGGGTGGTTGCTAGGGCACTGATATGCAGTTGCTAGAGTGTAAACATGTTATATCATTGCTAAGGTGTTCTGGGGTGCGTTTCCCAAAGCGAACTATGGTCGCAAGTTGCGTCGTTACCAATAGAGTTCAATGGGACTTACGACCATGGTTCACCAACGATGCTTTCGGGAAACTCACCCCTGGGTGGTTGCTAGGGCACTGATATATGGTTGATAGAGTGTAAATGTGTTGCTATATTTATTTGTTCTTGGTGGTTGCTAGGGCACTGATATGTTGTTGATAGGATGTAAACCTGTTGCTATGTTGTTAGGGTGTTCTGGGTGGTTGCTAGGGCACTGATATGCGGTTGATAGGGTGTAAGCATGTAGCTTTGTTGTTAGGGTGTTACGGGTGGTTGCTAGGGCACTGATATGCGGTTGATAGGGTGTAAGCATGTAGCTTTGTTGTTAGGGTGTTACAGGTGGTTGCTAGGGCACTGATATGCGGTTGATAGGGTGTAAACATGTTGCTGTATTGCTTTTAGAGTGTTCTGGATGGTTGCTAGGGCACTAATATGTGGTTGATAGGGTATAAATGTGTTACTATATAATTAATATGGTGTTCTGGGTGGTTGCTAGGGCACTGATATGCAGTTGCTAGGGTGTAAACATGTTGCTATGTTGTTAGGGTGTACTAGGTGGTTGCTAGGGCACTGATATATGGTTGATAGAGTGTAAATGTGTTTCTATATCCATTTGTTCTTGATGGTTGCTAGGGCATTGATATGTTATTGATAGGATGTAAACCTGTTGCTATGTTGTTAGGGTGTTCTGGGTGGTTGCTAGAACACTGATATGCAGCTGATAGGGTGTAGACATGTTGCTGTATTGTTTTTAGGGTGTTCTGGATGGTTCCTAGGGCACTGATATGTGGTTGATAGAGTATAAATGTGTTACTATATAATTAATATGGTGTTCTGGGTGGTTGCTAGGGCACTGATATGCAGTTGCTAGGGTGTAAACATGTTGCTATGTTGTTAGGGTGTACTAGGTGGTTGCTAGGGCACTGATATATGGTTGATAGAGTGTAAATGTGTTTCTATATCAATTTGTTCTTGATGGTTGCTAGGGCATTGATATGTTATTGATAGTATGTAAACCTGTTGCTATGTTGTCAGGGTGTTCTGGGTGGTTGCTAGGGCACTGATATGCAGCTGATAGGGTGTAGACATGTTGCTGTATTGTTTTTAGGGTGTTCTGGATGGTTGCTCGAGCACCGATATGCAGTTGCTAGGGTGTAAACATGTTGCTATGTTGCTATGTTGTTAGGTTGTTCTAGGTGGTTGCTAGGGCACTGATGTGCGGTTGATAAGGTGTAAATATGTTGCTATGTTGTTAGGGTGTTCTAGGTGGTTGCTAGGGCACTGATGTGCGGTTGATAAGGTGTAAATATGTTGCTATGTTGTTAGGGTGTTCTAGGTGGTTGCTCGAGCACTGATATGCAGTTGCTAGGGTGTAAACATGTTGCTATGTTGTTAGGGTGTTCTAGGTGGGTGCTAGGGCACTGATGTGCGGTTGATAGGATGTAAATATGTTGCTATGTTGTTAGGGTGTTCTAGGTGGTTGCTAGGGCACTGATGTGCGGTTGATAAGGTGTAAATATGTCGCTATGTTGTTAGGGTGTTCTAGGTGGTTGCTCGAGCACTGATATGCAGTTGCTAGGGTGTAAACATGTTGCTATGTTGTTAGGGTGTTCTAGGTGGTTGCTAGAGCACTGATGTGCGGTTGATAGGATGTAAATATGTTGCTATGTTGTTAGGGTGTTCTAGGTGGTTGCTAGGGCACTGATGTGCGGTTGATAGGGTGTAAATATGTTGCTATGTTGTTAGGGTGTTCTAGGTGGTTGCTCGAGCACTGATATGCAGTTGCTAGGGTGTAAACATGTTGCTATGTTGTTAGGGTGTTCTAGGTGGTAGCTCAAGCACTGATATGCAGTTGCTAGGGTGTAAACATGTTGCTATGTTGTTAGGGTGTTCTATGTGGTTGCTTGAGCACTGATATGCAGTTGCTAGGGTGTAAACATGTTGCTATGTTGTTAGGGTGTTCTAGGTGGTTGCTAGGGCACTGATGTGCAGTTGATAGGGTGTAAATATGTTGCTATGTTGTTAGGGTGTTCTAGGTGGTTGGTCGAGCACTGATATGCAGTTGCTAGGGTGTAAACATGTTGCTATGTTGTTAGGGTGTTCTAGGTGGTTGCTAGGGCACTGATGTGCGGTTGATAGGATGTTAATATGTTGCTATGTTGTTAGGGTGTTCTAGGTGGTTGCTAGGGCACTGATGTGCGGTTGATAGGATGTAAATATGTTGCTATGTTGTTAGGGTCTTCTAGGTGGTTGCTAGGGCACTGATGTGCAGTTGATAGGGTGTAAATATGTTGCTATGTTGTTAGGGTGTTCTAGGTGGTTGCTCGAGCACTGATATGCAGTTGCTAGGGTGTAAACATGTTGCTATGTTGTTAGGGTGTTCTAGGTGGGTGCTAGGGCACTGATGTGCGGTTGATAGGATGTAAATATTTTGCTATGTTGTTAGGGTGTTCTAGGTGGTTGCTTGAGCACTGATATGCAGTTGCTAGGGTGTAAACATGTTGCTATGTTGTTAGGGTGTTCTAGGTGGGTGCTAGGGCACTGATGTGCGGTTGATAGGATGTAAATATGTTGCTATGTTGTTAGGGTGTTCTAGGTGGTTGCTAGGGCACTGATGTGCGGTTGATAAGGTGTAAATATGTCGCTATGTTGTTAGGGTGTTCTAGGTGGTTGCTCGAGCACTGATATGCAGTTGCTAGGGTGTAAACATGTTGCTATGTTGTTAGGGTGTTCTAGGTGGTTGCTAGAGCACTGATGTGCGGTTGATAGGATGTAAATATGTTGCTATGTTGTTAGGGTGTTCTAGGTGGTTGCTAGGGCACTGATGTGCGGTTGATAGGGTGTAAATATGTTGCTATGTTGTTAGGGTGTTCTAGGTGGTTGCTCGAGCACTGATATGCAGTTGCTAGGGTGTAAACATGTTGCTATGTTGTTAGGGTGTTCTAGGTGGTTGCTCAAGCACTGATATGCAGTTGCTAGGGTGTAAACATGTTGCTATGTTGTTAGGGTGTTCTATGTGGTTGCTTGAGCACTGATATGCAGTTGCTAGGGTGTAAACATGTTGCTATGTTGTTAGGGTGTTCTAGGTGGTTGCTAGGGCACTGATGTGCAGTTGATAGGGTGTAAATATGTTGCTATGTTGTTAGGGTGTTCTAGGTGGTTGGTCGAGCACTGATATGCAGTTGCTAGGGTGTAAACATGTTGCTATGTTGTTAGGGTGTTCTAGGTGGTTGCTAGGGCACTGATGTGCGGTTGATAGGATGTTAATATGTTGCTATGTTGTTAGGGTGTTCTAGGTGGTTGCTAGGGCACTGATGTGCGGTTGATAGGATGTAAATATGTTGCTATGTTGTTAGGGTCTTCTAGGTGGTTGCTAGGGCACTGATGTGCAGTTGATAGGGTGTAAATATGTTGCTATGTTGTTAGGGTGTTCTAGGTGGTTGCTCGAGCACTGATATGCAGTTGCTAGGGTGTAAACATGTTGCTATGTTGTTAGGGTGTTCTAGGTGGTTGCTAGAGCACTGATGTGCGGTTGATAGGGTGTAAATATGTTGCTATGTTGTTAGGGTGTTCTATGTGGTTGCTTGAGCACTGATATGCATTTGCTAGGGTGTAAACATGTTGCTATGTTGTTAGGGTGTTCTAGGTGGTTGCTAGGGCGCTGATGTGCGGTTGATAGGGTGTAAATGTGTTGCTATATTGTTAGGATGTTCTGGATGTGTTGTTATGTAATACCTAAGGTGTTCTTAGTGGTTACTAGGGCAATGATATGCAGTTGAAAGTGTGTAAATGTGTTGTCATATTATTGCTAAGGTGTTCTAGGTGGTCGCTAAGATATTCTGAGTGGTTGTTAGCGCAACACTATGTAATTGCTAGTGTGACTGTCATGACTTTTTCCGAACAGGTTTCCCAAACACTACTTTTTCATGCAAACGGGAAGTCCTGACATTTGGAAAGTGCAAGCATGTGTCACTTCTCTGACTCAATGAACCACTTTCAGGGTAAGCAACTTCCTGCAATTAAGAGCATGTATTCTCAGTGTGCCTCTGTAAGGTGCTTTATGGGCTTATAACTCATTTTCTTTTCATAAGCAACAGTGTCGAGGGGTCTCGTATCTCGGGCGCACACAGAGACCGTGATTACGGCTGTACGGCTCCATCTCGGTAAGTCGACGTGAGGCTGACAAACGCTTGACTGTGACAAGAGAATCATTACAGCGGGGAGTCGACTTAATCACACGAACTGATGGATTCTGGGAATTTCGGGCTCTTGTAGCTCACAGACATTTTAATATCGATCCGCGCAATAGAATGTAATCCATCAGTACTCTCATATTCATCTCTGGGGGATGCGAGGAATTAAACGCTAAAAGTGTTTATCAGTTTTGGTGAGAATAGAGAGAGGTGCTTTGGGACGCTCTCTACCGCAGTCGATCAATAATTCCACAGAGGAGAGAAATACAGTGCGCGCAGCACTATAAAAGCTGTTTTCTTTTTAAGAGACTGTTTAAAACCTTGAAGGACATGGAGCACTTCATGTTGCAGCAAGATGAATCTAGACTATCATAATAAAGACATTTATCTGTGCGCACAAAACGCCTCCTGGATTTTATTATACTGCAGATTTTTTGAATGTACAACTGAGAGACGCTGTGCTTGAATGAACCTAATTGGCTGGGCTTTGTATTCGTTTGACTAATTATCATTAAACAGGAAGCGCTGGAGTCGAAATGCTACATCCTGTCTGGTAGCAGCAGTCTCAATAATCCATAAACGGAAATTATATATGACGTCTACAAGCGCACACTTTCTGTAACTGCTGGGCAATTAGTGAAAGAGCAACAGTAAACACTTTAAAATAATTACAGCAATAGTCCATATTGAAACTGGAAGTATGAAGTGACTGGGTGACTCTTGGGGTTCAGATACGCTGTTTCAGCAGCAAAAACATCCTCTATGTCAGCATATAATGCTGTACTCTTTTGGCAAGATACCGGTGACAACCTGCGAGGAGCTACTAGAAATAAAAATACAATCTAGAAATAATACTGAGAAGCTTAAAATTCATTCATATATATTTATAATGATTTAAATCTGATTGAAAGCCTGCATTTAGAGTTTATGTGGATAGTGTGATTAACTCTTTCTGGGATCCTCAAGCGTTTAACCAGCCGCTGTATCAAAGGTGATTTTGATGACATTGCTGATGAACATGTGAAGGCCATGTGATTGATTGGAGTTGTTTCTCACCTGTACAGGAGTAATCATCGATACGGATGAATCCGGTGTGGCAGATGCACATGAAGGAGCCGGCGGTGTTCACACACTGCGTGTTCTCCCGGCAGTAGTGCCTCCCCTCCGCACACTCATCGATATCTGCACAAACACATCAGGTGAGCAGAGCCTCAGACGGGGTGAAGACTTTAGCATGAAGCTGAGGGGCTGCTAATCGAAACACTGCTAGCTTGAAGCCGTGAGTCAAAGACTTTTACCATGATGTGGTTGAGATATCAAATATTTACGATATATTCAATATTTGTCAAGGAAAGTTTTATTTAGTTATATAGCACAATTTATACGCAATGGTAATTCAAAGTACTTTACATAAAAGGGATTAAAAAATAATCCTAAAAGAGGCGTAAGAAATATAAATAATCATAAAAAATTGAGTATAAAAAAATTCAAAATGAATATTTTTTAAACAAAAAGCAATGATAATTCAAAGGTCTTTACATAAAAAATATTTTAAAAATAAAATTTTAATTTTTAAAAATAACAAAAAAGAAATAAAAATGGATTAGAAATTCATATAAAATGTATTAAAAACAAATAAAAAAGATAATTCAAAGGGTTTTGCATAGAAAAGTATTTAAAAAATAATCATAAAGATGCATAATAAAAATAACAATAAAAAGTAAGAAATGAAAATTGATTAAAAATATTTATTAAAAATAAATAAAAGAAATTATCATTCAGAGTTCTTCACATAAAAAAACTATTTTAAAAATAATCATAAAAATGCATAAGAAAAAAAAAATAAAAGTAAGAAAAAAATTACAATTAAAATAAAATTTATTAAAAACAAATAAATAAAAAATAATACAAAACGGAAAAAAGCTTTTTACTCAGAAGTTGCTAGTAAATTTCACAAATAATTGCAAAAAATGTAGCACATTATATAAAATGTGAAATTTTTAATTTCAGTTTTTTCTTTTAAAACATACTCCAATAATCATTATTTGCTACTTTAAAAAATACACATTTTTTTACAGTGTACATAAATAAAATAATACAGTGCATATTTGCAATGTTTGCAGAAGCAACATTGTGAAAATCGCAATGATTTTAATGTCATTTTTACACAAGAGACTTGTAAGTATAAACTTATTTATATATAACATCTCTGAGTTTAAAATGCTAAAAGATTTAGGATGTTTGAATCAATTGTTCGTTTCAGTAAATCAGTTTGATTAGTTTGCGCTATTATTTTAAAACAGCGTGTGCAACATGCTGGTTAGTTTTAACTAGTTTTTTAATGTTTAACTCTTTGCATTAAACATCTTGAATCTATTTGGCAACATTGGCTACTTAGTTGAAATGATTTATTGTTCCTCTGACTGGAAAATGCTGCTTTCATTTATTCATCTAGTAAACAAAACAATCTTTTTTAAATTACAAGTACTGAACAATGGACTTTTGTACTGGATTCAAGTGTCCTTATTATGAATTCTGTAACTTTTTAAAAGGCATTGTGCGCCGCTAGGGAAAGATGAAATCTGTGACATTTTCCCGGGAAAAAGTTTGGAGGAAACGGAGGGCAGAGTGATCGCCCTGCTCATGTGTCATGACTCCTTGAATTTATCGCAGCGAGATCAAATAAAAGGTATTAAATCAAATCTCATAGACTTACAGATCTAATAAAAAGCCTTATGAATTTTCACCAGTGCCGAACTGCTGCATTTGTGATGAATTCAGAGTGGCTTTATGGCTCAGGACTTCAAATGAAACTTTAACCCGATTTACTTTGAACTTGCGTCCTTCAGCATAACCTCAGCCGCTTCTCTTCTGTAACTCACTTAGGTCACGTGATTAAACCTCCTCTGTTATTTAAAGGAATAACCAGGGATTATTATCCCACAGTAACGAAAGAACTCGCAAATACTGCCTGGAACGAATCAAACAACCTTTTTTGCAACTCCTGTTATCCATCAGATCGCTCTGATACCGCAGTACGTACAAGCAGACTAGTTTTTCTCAAGTTTTTACCAATCTTGACACCAGTACATGCATAGCAGGGTTAATATATATCACATAATTTCATAATTAATATCATTATAATGACATAAAAATAAATCTAAATAAGGATTTAGTATTGTCATAATTGCCAATATAATATTTATATTTCATTTAACAGAAATGTTTTTAATCGTTTTAGTTGTTTAAGTTTTAGTTGACGATAATAACCCTCTTGCCAAGGCAACATTTCTCGTTTTCATTTAGTTTAACTTGATGTACTAAAATAACTAAAACTGAAATAAAAACTATATAGTTATATTTTAAAAACCTTGACAATCACAAAAAAACATCAAAATTACTAAAACTCACTAAAATGAAAATGAAAACACAAAACTTAAAAATTAAAAATAATAAAAAACTATTAATGAGAGATGATGCTAAAATATCACTTTTGCATGCAAAACAGTGTTTTCAACCTCTTGAAGAGCCTTGAAGATGTTTGAGAATTGGAGCTGTTGTTAGTCACTGATCACTGCAGCCTATAGAGCGTCTTCACTCCGGTTTCCCTCTACATCATATTAGCATTGGAGGAGCCTGGCTTGAATGTGCCGTGGTTTGTGTGCGAGATAACGAAATAGAAGGGAAATCCATCTTCTTTTTGGGTTTTTTGTCCTGTGTTCTCCACAGCGAAGGGAAATCAGTCACAGCTAAGTGCACATGAATCAGGGCTGACTGAGACACATGGTCTACTTCAGAGTAAATGTGGACGAGGATCTTGACAGGAGTAAACAAGTAAGGCATGGAATAAACAGCCAAGATAAACGATCTAACCCATGGTATTGCAAGCCATTAAACCAGAGCGTACGGACAGTGTGTTGTAGTTTTTCTAATGATAATATCAGTAACCTAACAGATCAAACATAGCATAGGCC
Organism: Megalobrama amblycephala; assembly: GCF_018812025.1. NCBI lineage: Eukaryota > Metazoa > Chordata > Actinopteri > Cypriniformes > Xenocyprididae > Megalobrama > Megalobrama amblycephala. Next base: position 32,263,776 of record NC_063058.1, read on the forward strand.
AAATGAACTTCAAAAAGTGGTTGATTGATATATATATATATTAGCATATATATACACATACATTATATGATGTTAATTCATATATTATATAATGTGAGATTTGAGCTGGTATATGATATTTTAATAGTTGATCAGTTGTGTATTTATTGTGCTCTCCAACCTCTTAACATCAAGATTAAATGGTTTCATTATTTGCTTTTAGCATTGTTTTTCCCCTGTTGACCGCGGCCCATCAGAATAGATCTGCCCTTTCGGGTCACGGCCCACCAGAGAAGCGGCGGTTTGTGTGTCATTTGGGCCAAGACGCCTTCATGCTGTGGGTGGCATTATGTGTTTTCTATCTGCCTTATTTTCCTCCTGCTGTCTCGCTCTATCTCTCGGCTCCAGTGCTGTCTGTCTGCCGGTGGGAAGATAACACACGGTGTGTTTGCCTGACAGACCCAGTGCTAAAATAAACCATTCACCTCCCACAGATCTGTGGCTGCCGTCCCAAACACAGGTGCGCCGCACTGAAACACACACACATACACAACCAAAATTCACCAACTGCTGGAGTCTCACAACACCTGCAAATACTAGAGATCAGCAAAACTACAGCTAAAATGACGAGTCGTCCAGTTGGGCTTAAGAAACATGACACTAAATCAGCCAAATTAGATGATGTTTCTTTTATACGTCTTTGGAGTCTAAGAGGATTTGTGTGGAAACCCATTTCTGCCACATAAGAAAAAAACAACACGTTTTTGTAAATTATAATTATGACATAAAAAGTCAAAATTATGACATACCAAGTTTAAATTCTGATATATATATCAACTTTGATGAAAGGTTTTGATCCAAAATGTTTTGATCAAATGTTGACTACTGTATGAAAAGTCAAAATTATGACAAAACGTTACTTAAAAATTCATAATTATGACAAGTTAAAATTGACATTAAAAAGTCAAAATTATAACATACCAAGTTTAAAGTCTGATTTAAAAAATTAGAATTATGACAGATTAACAAAAAGTCAAAATTATGACAACCTGTTTAAATTCTGGCTTAAAAAGTTGTAATTATGACAGCCAAAATTACGACAAAGTTGAAATTACTTAAAAATCCATAATTATGACAAGTTGAAATTGAAAAATTTAAAATTATGACGTTAAAAAGTCAAAATTATGACGTTAAAGTCAAAATTATGACATTAAAATCAAAATTATGATATACCAAGTTTAAATTCTGACTTAAAAAGTTGTAATTATGACATTTAAGTCAAAATCATGACATAAAAAGTCAAAATTATGACAAATTTATAATTGACAACTTGAAATTCTGACTTTAAAAGTTGTAATTATGACAGCCAAAATTACGACAAAGTTGAAATTACTTAAAAATTCATAATTATGAACATTTGAAATTGAAAAATTCAAAATTATGATGATAAAAAGTCAAAATTATGACGTTAAAAAGTCAGAATTATGACAGATTGACAAAAAGTCGAAATTGTGACAACGTTTAAATTCTTGTAATTATGACATTAAAAGTCAAAATTATGACATAAAAAAAATTATGACATAAAAAGACAAAATTATGACAGTAAAAATACAAAATTATGACATAAAGAGAAAAATTATGACAAAAAGTTTCAAATTACTTAAAAAAAATCACAATTATGGCAAGTTGAAATTGACAAAAAGTCAAAATTATGACGTTAAAAAGTGGAAATTATGATATACCAAGTTTAAATTCTGACTTAAAAAGTCAGAATTATGACAGATTGACAAAAAGTCGAAATTGTGACATGTTCAAATTCTTACTTAAAAAGTTGTAATTATGACATTAAAAGTCAAAATTATGACATAAAAAGACAAAATTATGACATAAAAAGACAAAAATATGACAGTAAAAATACAAAATTATGACATAAAGAGAAAAATTATGACAAAAAGTTGAAATTACTTTAAAAAAAATCACAATTATGACAAGTTGAATTTGACAAAAAGTCAAAATGATGACGTTAAAAAGTCAAAATTATGATATACCAAGTTTAAATTCTGACTTAAAAAGTCAGAATTATGACAGCTGAAATTGACACAAAAGTCGAAATTATGACAACCTAACTATAAATTCTGACTTAAGTTGTAATTATGACTATAAAGTCAAAATTGACAGTCAAAATTACGAAATAAAAAGTTGAAATTGACATAAAAAGTTGAAATTCTGACTTTAAATGTATAATTATGACAAGTTGAAATTATGACAAAAAGTTGAAATTCGACTTTAAAAATCATAGTTATTGTTTGGCTAGTTATCATGAGTAGTTAATGATATGCTGGTGGATGACGCTACACCCTCCTTCTGCTCCATCTCTTTCTCCATTGATGGACTGATTAAGAATCAGTATTATTTATTTATTTTTATTTTTTAATGAGGTATTATTTTAAATAAGAGCTACAAATATATTTCATTAAAAACATAAATATATTTTCAGATATTTTTACACTGTTAGCAGCATGTTAAAAACCCTCTGTGAGAAGCTGAAAATAATAAGTTGACTTCACTAATCGGTTGTTGGACTGTTAATGCGGTCAGTCTATAACATACACATGATCTTAGCAAGGTTAAGTTCCTCTATACGTTCAAATGAAGGAAAGAGCGCATTGATTTCTTTAGTGTTCACTAAACACCCGAGCCTCATCTGAAAGATCAGCGTCCAGTGCTTCACAAATAACCTGTCGTGCTTCAACTAATGATCCAGTTTAACGTGTGCAGACAGACCTCAGTCATTAAGACCCACTCAAACACACTGTCCTTCCTGGCCAACAGAAGAAACCTTGAAAGTGCCTTAAATAATTAATGAGATTTGGCAAGATGACAACAAAGCGGCAATAACATGAAAAGGTGGCGTTGACAACTAGTCCTCGGAAAGCGTGACTATAGTCTCATTAACTCGCTCTCACAGCCAATAAATCACGCTACTATCTGAAGAGCTTCTTTGGCATTCGGAGGCAGAAGCAATAAAGTGAATAAACTTCCCGGCACCGCAGCGAGAACGAATGGACTCTGGCAGGCCGTATTAATCCTAATGAATTGTTTTGTCTCATATAAAGTGCTCTTTTAACGGAAAACGGAGCTGCGCGACTCATAGAGCGGGTGCGTCCCGCGAGATCCGAGGAGAATAGACTGACAACAGCCTCTCGTTTGTCATCAGTCGCAGCCCTCGAAGAATCCCACACGGTAATCAATTGTCATTTACGCCACAGAAGTCTGGAGTCCGGGGAGAAAAGAAAAGACAATCCAGCTTAAGATGCTAGCTGGAGCACGGTAGCTGGTTTTCAGCCGGTCTAAGCTGGTTGAGCAGCTCAGACCCAAAACACAGCAACTGGCTTAAGACGGATCAGACTGTGACTTTGAAAGAAAGCAGAAAAGAGTTCAGGAATGAGAATCCAGAGTCATGGAATCTTTGATTATTTGATTGATAAATGTGTTTAAATCATCATCAGTAAAGGTGAAGTACTCGTGGCTCCGTTTAACTCGGTTTGAATCCGATTTCACCCTAAATTCAATCCACAGATTTTGTCTCATCCTCAGTGACTAGAAGTAATAGTAGAAGTATTAAAGTGAACTGACATCAGTCAGAACAGACACTATTTATTTATTTATTCACTTTATTTACTTTATTTATTTATTGTTTGTTTGTTTGTATTTTTCACTTGTTCCTCGGCACAGATATAGTTGTGATAGCTGCCAAATTACAAACAAGCTAAATTTATTCATGCATTCATTCATTCATTTTCCATTTCTACTTTTTTAACAGGGACAGTATGAAAAGAAAAGCATGCAATCCTTGTATGTATGTATGTATGTATGCTTTTATTTATTTTTCATAAATTTTATTTTCTATTTTTGCATTTCATTCATTCATTCATTCATAAATTTCATACATTTTCCATTTTTACATTCATTCATTCATTCATTCATTCATTCATTCATAAATTTCACTAAATTTCCATCTTTGGCCTTTTTAATTTTCATTCATTCATTCATTCATTCATTCATTCATTCACAAATTTCATCCATTATCCATTTTTGTATTTTATTTATTGATTTTCCATTTTTTGCATTTTTTCTTTTTATTTATTCATTCATTCATTCATTCATAAATTTCATTAATTTTCCATTTTTGGCCTATTTACTTTTCATTCATTCATATTTATTTATTTATGCATTTTTACTTATTTTTAATAGGGAAAGTATGAAAAGAAAAACACATTATTTATTTATTTATTTATTTATTTATTAAGAAAACAAATGATATATTTATTTGTTTATTTATTTATTTTTATTCATGCATTTCTTTTTTTTTTCATTTCTAATGAAAATGAGTCTGGGAGACAGACGTTTAATCCGACCAATGGGCCTCATTTATGTATTAATTTGATTATGTAAATAGTTGCAGAATGTGAATTCCTACATAAACTGTCAACTTTACACAGAAATTCATTCTACTAGTGCTTCATCAATGAGGCCTCTTTCATTTAATCTAAATTTTTTCCACTTGAAATCCGAGTGATCGACACCAGTACAACTCACTGAATTTAAAAGCCCATATTATGCCTTTCTTAAAGTCTTGATGTTGTTTTTGGGCTGTACTAGAACAGGTTTTCATGCTTGAATGTTGATTATTTTTACTGAACAGGTTCAGTTCAGAAACACTGAGACTGATATAGAGAATAACTCCCGCTTTTTCATGCTCAAACAGCAACATTACACACTAAAGAAAGATGAATGTGGAAAAATCACTTTAAATATGCTCTCTATTCTGACTGTCTCCGGATGTTCAGCCCTACAATCTTCCCTAAACCAGCGTCAGTTTCAGCCGTCGCTCTCATTTCATCTAATTACATTTGGGATTCAACTGCACTTTTACAGTCAGCGCCAATTACCCCCGATCACCTACAGACATTTCCTGCTCAGACCTGCAGGAAATGACATCGTGCACCGGGTTCATGCCGCAATCAGCCTGTCAGTTAATGTACATGCTGCTTTTGATATATTTCACTTAAATGGCTTGAATAACTGCAAATTAACAAGGTGAACTCAAGCCTCCACAGCGTCAAGGACATCCAGCTATTCTGCAGGATTTAAGAGACTTGAATCGATTCATCATCTGCAGATCTACTACAGCTTGAGAGCAGGACATTTATTTCAAACATTAAAAAAAAAGGATCATGTGACACTGAAGACCAGAGTAATGATGCTGAAAATTCAGCTTTGATCACAGGAATAAATTACATTTTACTATATATTCATATAGTAAAAAGCCGTTTTAAATTATAAAAATATTTCACAATTTTTCCTGTATTTTTTATCAAATAAATGCAGCGCTGGTGAGCAGAAGATCTACTGTAACTCCAAGTGAGAAGCGTTAAACGTCTGCGTCTCTGTCTGGAATAATCAGGACACACTTCGCCCTTCAGTCCATCTCTCTCTCTCCAGCGGCACATGACTGAAACCTTTATTATGCGCCAAAGCAGCGTGAATCTACTCGAGCAGGGCGTGTGTGAAAGAGAAGCTGTAGGAGGGAGTGCCGTATTCCCTCGAGCTCACGCCCTACAACATCACGCATGAAATATTGAAACGGGACTGATCTCATCAGCACAGACTCGAGCTATTTTTATCTTGCCAATGCTCATGACGCCTTTAAAGAACTACGTAGCGCTTCTTGAGAGAGACTCCGCGCTCCTCCGCCTGCATAATGAAATAAGGAAACGTGTTTCTGAGTCTCCTGATGCTGGAGATGGTGAGACGACGACGGGGAAGTTTCGCCTCTGTGGTGTTTGGGGATTTGTAGTAACAGTTCATGAAATTTAACATGTTCTGGTTCAACATCACGGGTTTGAATCTGAGGTTGTTTGGTCATCGGACACATTATCCTGCTGACTCGTGTTCATATCAGGTGAAATGAGGCAATATGATGACATTATATACAACCTGTTGAACATTTGATTTATGTTTATAACAAACTATTGTTCTAGTACAACAGCTTCAAATTATTTATTTAAATACATACACACACATACTTATATATACACCTATATATATATATATATATATATATATATAAATCCGAAAAAACACGGATAATTTACAGAAAATTACCAGGACATTATCCAGTAATTTTACGGACATTTCCATTAACACTGAAATAACGGAATATATATATATTATTATAATAATATATATTATATATTATTTATGTAATATTATTTGTCATATTATTTGTTTAATTTTAAAGTGTTATAATGTTTAAATAATATAATCTACACTATATAAATATCATTTATATATATTTTTTCATATATATGTTAATTAAAATAAAATACTTCAATAAATATGTGATGTGATGAGATCTATATATATATATAATATATATATAATTCATTTAAATTCACATCAGTTTGAAAAAAATTAATATTACATGCATAATATTAATATAAATATTAATATAAAATTAATGTTTAATATAATAAAATTATATTAAACATTAATTTATAATATATATTTATTTATAATTTAATATATATTAATATATTTATATTTAAAATATATACATGTTAAATTACTTTTAATACATAAACACTTTAATAATTATATATTTATTTAAACAAAATATTTATGTATTTATATTTGTATTAATATTATAGTTTTGTTTAAAATGTGTTTTTACAGCGATGTCAGACTGAGCTTATTAATTTAAAATGAATCAACTGATCGTTTAATTTGAGTTCATAAAGATCCAAATTTATAAGTAATTGATAATATAAACGGAAGCGTCACATGAGGATTATACAAAAAAATCCATAAACACATTATTATTAAAATATGAATTATTTGTAATTAAACTTATGGCAAAAACTGAGATAATAATATGTACAGCCACTGTGAGATATGATTTCGGTCCCACCGCCCAGCTATGAAAACGATGTTTACTGTATTAAACAACTAGTATGTGCAAATGCCTTCAATTTATGGAGCTAAAAGCAGATATTTTCCTCCAGCTAATGATGGAAACCTCAGCGCCAGGTGTTACATCCAAACCAGCAAGGTTAAAAAGAAAGAGGTGACAAATGAGTCTGGAAGTGGGACACTGCTGGTGTATCCGTCTCACCAGCCAACATTTCTGGGTTACACATGGCCTTTTTTATTTTGCCTTTCTATTTCAAAACACATCCGTGCTTTGATTTCTTCTCCCGCTGTTCCCCTTCCCGTCGGTTTCGACGAACTAGATCTGACAGCGTCCAGAACGGGGTCCCGCGGGAACATTTAGGCAGAACCCACCGTCGAACTTGCTTTAAGCCGGGGTGTCTGATAGCATCTTTAATTATTCATATCCTCCTGGTCTTTGATAATTACCTGACCGGCCGTGCACGTGAGCATCGGCTGGGTCATCCGCACGCATCTCCCGGGTTTATTTTTAGCCGGCGAGATGAACAGGTTTCATTAGAGATCCGACTGATGTGCGGGGAGGTGACGGGGGCGCAGCGTCCCCAGAAACACAGCCGGAGTCATTAGACATTCAACAAAAGTAGGCCATCCGCGGCTCGGCTCGGCTTTGAGAGGGGAAAAGGAGGATGAGGAAGGTGGAGGGGAAAGACATTGATGACTTACTCTCACCGATACGCAATTGCAGCCAATTAAGATGCCAAAACAGGAGAGGAATCTGACGGATTCTAGTTGTGCATCAATAATGCCGCTTGGTTAATTAGTCATGTGCATGAAAAACAACACGGATAAGGGAGGATTCTTTATTTTTAGAGCTGTCAATCAATTCAGAAATGTCACTGAATAAATTATAGAATAACAAAATATGATGATCAATTAGTCACACTAATTGCATATCAATGCGATGGATTATTTTGTGCTTTTTAGATGAGAAAAGCATCAAATACATCTCAACATATTGTTTTATTTCATTTTCACATCGCGTTTTGTTCATGAATGTACATAAAACTTTCCTGTTTTTCAGCATCTTACGTCATGAGCGCTGACAGCCGACTCACAAAAATAACATGGTCGGAAAATTCCTTATTGCTGAATTTACATACTATTTATTATATTTATATTAGTTATTAATAATATATTATCTACAATATGTTAATACTGCATTATTATTAAAATATTTATTGTATAGTAATTAATTGTACTAAATATTGACACATTTCTGTACTAACAAAAACTACTAAACATATATATATATATCATGCATTAAATATTAAATGTGTGTGTGTATATATATATATATATATATATATATATATATATATATATATATATATATATATATAAAATAATTTTATATTACATACACTGAACAAAATTATAAATGCAACACTTTTGTTTTTGCCCCCAACTCAAAGATCTAAGACTTTTTTTATGTACACAAAAGGCCTATTTCGCTCAAATATTGTCCACAAATCTGTCTAAATCTGTGTTAGTGAGCACTTCTCCTTTGCCGAGATAATCCATCCACCTCACAGGTGTGGCATATCAAGATTAGACAGCATGATTATTGCACAGGTGTGCCTTAGGCTGGACACAATATAAGGCCACTCTAAAATGTGCAGTTTTACTGTATTGGGGGGGTCCGAAACCAGTCAGTATCTGGTGTGACCACCGTTTGCCTCACGCAGTGCAACACATCTCCTTCACATAGAGTTGATCAGGTTGTGGATTGTGGCCTGTGGGATGTTGGTCCACTCTTCTTCAATGGCTGTGCGAAGTTGCTGGATATTGGCAGGAACTGGAACTTGCCGTCGTTTACGCCAATCCAGAGCATGCCAAACATGCTCAATGGGTGACATGTCCGGTGAGTATGCTGGCCATGCAAGAACTGGGATGTTTTCAGCTTCCAGGAATTGCGTACAGATCCTTGCAACATGGGGCCGTGCATTATCATGCTGCAACATGAGGTGATGGTCATGGATGAATGGCACAACAATGGGCCTCAGGATCTCATTTGTGCATTCAAAATGCCATCAATAAAATGCACCTGTGTTCGTTGTCCATAACATACGCCTGCCCATACCATAACCCCACCGCCACCATGGGCCACTCGATCCACAACGTTGGATTCAAGTCGGTTACGACGACGAATGCAGTCAGGTCGAGACCCTGATGAGGACGACGAGCACGCAGATGAGCTTCCCTGAGACGGTTTCTGACAGTTTGTGCAGAAGTTCTTTGGTAATGCAAACCGATTGTTGCAGCATCTGTCCAGGTGGCTGGTCTCAGACAATCTTGGAGGTGAAGATGCTGGATGTGGAGGTCCTGGTTGGATGTACTGCCAAATTCTCTGAAACGCCTTTGGAGACGGCTTATGGTAGAGAAATGAACATTCAGTTCACGGGCAACAGCTCTGGTGGACACTCCTGCAGTCAGCATGCCAATTGCACGCTCCCTCAAAACTTGTGACATCTGTGGCATTGTGCTGTGTGATAAAACTGAACATTTTAGAGTGGCCTTATATTGTGTCCAGCCTAAGGCACACCTGTGCAATAATCATGCTGTCTAATCAGCATCTTGATATGCCACACCTGTGAGGTGGATGGATTATCTCGGCAAAGGAGAAGTGCTCACTAACACAGATTTAGACAGATTTGTGAACAATATTTGAGAGAAATAGGTCTTTTGTGTACATAGAAAAAGTCTTAGATCTTTGAGTTCAGCTCATGAAAAATGGGGGCAAAAACAAAAGTGTTGCATTTCTAATTTTGTTCAGTGTATTTCAATTAAAATACACACACACACACACACATCTATATATATATATATCATACATTAAATAAAATATTTATATATATATATATATATATATATATATATATATATATATACACACATTACATATTACATATGTTGGCTGACTTTTGCTTCATATCAGAAGCATTGAAATAATTTCCTCTGTAATGGTGACCTATTTTATGTCAACACTTGATTCTGCAGCCTTTTAACAAGAGAAAAATCCAATTATCACAAGAAAAGCCATTATACAGATGTCCTGGAATAATAATGTATATCCTGGAATATTAAAATCAGCCAGCGGCTCTAATGCTGTTAAAATTCCTGTTCCTCAGCTTGCTGTAATTATGATTCATTTCCCGCAGTGTATGCGCATGCAAATGCCACACGTGTTCTGCTGCAACACGGCCAGGCAATTAACGGATTATCTGTCAGATCAGCTGACCGGATTGAGTGACGCCTCACCTTCGCAGTACGCGCTGTCCTCGCGCAGCGGCCGGAAGCCGTTCTTGCAGCTGCAGCTAGCGCCGGCGTCTAAGTTCACGCAGGCCGAGTTCTCCGTGCAGATGTTGTCCTCGGCGCAGAAGTCGTGACCTTTAACCCCAGATAGAAGAGTTGGATTTACATTTATGGATTTATCCTACTAATTACACCAATCATTGTCCATACTGTAGTAGTAATCAGCAAATTCTCAAAGAGGTTTTGAAGCGAGAATGAAGCCAGATATCCTTACGTACCTCTGCAGACTTTGCAGCATCTGTCTGTGAGTGTGATCTGATCAGATTCAGCACAGGTGAGCTGCGGACAGTCTTCAGAGTTCGTAACTCTATGCATAGTGCGATCCTGAAAAAATAAAATAAAAAATATATTTGTGTGTGTATTCTTATATATAGAAAGTTTAAGGCTGTCAAAATTAACTTATTAAATGTGCAATAAATTTTTTCATTTTAACATGTTAAAAATATTTAACACAATTAGCACAGCATTCATTTTTTCCTAGCATTCATTTGGCTAGTGTTACCTTATACGATCTTTCTATCATTCATTCAAGTACTTTTAAACCAAGCACATATTTTTCAAGCACAATTACACTCAAAGATATACTAGTGTGATGTCTATGAAGAAGCTCACTCTAAACGCGCACACAGAAAGCCGCTCCAGACAGCATGTGAGCATGTTCTTTAAGGTAAAATTATGCCGAAATGCCGTTATTGGCAAGTATGCTTGTAAGCACAGTCTTAAACGAGTTAAATGACCATAGAGTTGCAAGAACATCGGATGCTTGTCTACAGAGTCCTTAAAGGGACATGATGATTACATGTTAATGCTTTTGCATTCCCACGAGAAACTTTGCATTTAAAGGTGAATTTACCTTGGCATAGTTAAATAACAAGAGTTCAGTACATGGAAATGACATACAGTGAGTCTCAAACTCCATTGTTTCCCCCTTCTTATATAAATCTCATTTGTTTAAAAGACCTCCAAAGAACAGGCAAATCTCAACATAACACTGACTGTTACGTAACAGTCGGGATCATTAATATGTACGCCCCAATATTTGCATATGCCAGCTCATGTTCAAGGCATTACACAAGGGCAGCCAGTATTAACGTCTGGATCTGTGCACAGCTGAATCATCAGACTAGGTAAGCAAGCAAGAACAATAGCGAAAAATGGCAGATGGAGTGATAATAACTGACATGATCCATGATATCATGATATTTTTAGTGATATTTGTGAATTGCCTTTCTAAATGTTTCGTTAGCATGTTGCTAATGTACTGTTAAATGTGGTTACCATCGTTTCTTACTGTATTCACGGAGACGAGAGCCGTCGCTATTTTCATTTTTAAACACTTGCAGTCTGTATAATTCATAAACACAACTTCATTCTTTATAAATCTCTCCAACAGTGTAGCATTAGCCGTTAGCCACGGAGCACAGCCTCAAACTCATTCAGAATCAAATGTAAACATCCAAATAAATACTATACTCACAGGAATCGATGTATGCATGATGAACACTTTGTAAAGATCCATTTTGAGGGTTATATTAGCTGTGTGAACTTTGTGTTTGCTGTTTAAGGCAGTTGAGAGCTCGCGGGGGCGGGGGAGCGGGAGATTTAAAGGGGCCGCACGCTTAATCGGTGCATATGTAATAATGGCTCAAAATAGGCAGTTAAAAAAATTAATTTAAAAAAATCTATGGGGTATTTTGAGCTGAAACTTCACAGACACGTTCAGGGGACACCTTAGACTTATATTACATCTTTTGAAAAGGCACCTCTAGGGCACCTTTAAAACTTTTGTTTTTTGCTAATGCAAAGTTTCTAGAGTAATGCAAAACATATATAAAAATATACATATACATACATTTTTGTGTGTTTTATACCAATATATAGAAGCAGTTGTAAAGATTTGTACCCTGCATTCAAACAGCTGGCAGAGTCCAGAGGGATGATGAACAGCACAACGGTGTCCTTCCACCAGCGTCTGCTCCGAAAACAAGCACATTGCTGCAAAAAAACACAAACAAACATAAACAAACACGCAGATACACTCTTCCATATGCACACACCTGCAGGCGGCCATGCAAAAGAACATATTCTCTGCTGATTTTCCACTGGTTTTGTTAATACAATAAAAGTTTATTGGGTCCAAAACAACATTAAGGCCGTTCACACTAAGGACGATAACTATAAGGATAAAGATATCGCTCTAAAAATCATTCTAAAATGTAAAAGATGTCCACAGCACAACTATTACGAAAACGGCACAGAGAAACGATATCATTGAAATTGATTTCAGAACTTTTTCTAGCTGAAGAACGATAGAAACACTGACAGCCAATCAGAATCTATTCTGCTTTTAGGAGCTCGAGCATTTAAAGTGACAGATGACAAAACTGCAGCGCGCTTAGAATGAAAATATCGTACACTGGTGTCAATGATAATATAGTTATCGTTAAATGTATCATTCTTGGTGTGAACGAGCCTTTAGAACCAATTTGACTTTGATTGTATGGACAAAAAAACTTTTATGTGTAGAGCACTTTTACAGAAATTAATATGCTAATGTTTATAATACCTTAAAGATCCTATTTTTCGTGGTTTTTTGAAGCTTTGATTGTGTTTATAGTGTGCAATATAACGTGTTCATGTTTCGCGTGTAAAAAAACACAGTATTTTTCACATAATTTACTTATCTGTATACCGCTGTTTCCACTGTCATAAAAACGGGCTGATGACTTCCTTGTTCTATGAAGTCCCTCCTTCAGAAATACGTAACGAGTTCTGATTGTGCCAGCGGTTCCTGTGTTGTGATTCGACAGCTCTGAGCGCACCGTGCCCGGAAAGGTCACACCTCTTACCATAACGTGGAGATGCACGCGCTCAGTGTTATTGTAAACGTCTTTAATTTTACCCTATCAATTTGAGCCGGAATCAGACCCGGTGATTGGACTGCGGGATGAAAATAACAGCGTTTCGACGACATGGCGACAAACACACTCTACAAACGCAACTCTTGTGTATTCCTGTGGGCGGAGGTTAGTCAAAAAACTGTTTTCGTGACGTCATTAAAGAAGGAAGTAGAGGGATGTAGTCCAAACTGGCCGTTCGATGTAGGCGACTTCTGTTAAATAAAATATCTCGCTTGGCATTGAACTTTGAGCTTTAAAATTTTACAGATTTTATTTATACTCTAACAACAACATTACACACTAACTAAAGTTTGAAACATCACGAAGAACGGGACCTTTAATGCCTCACATTGAGCAGTTTAGAAATGGGTGATAGTACCATTTACATTTGGAGAGCATCAAGCAGATGAGATTGGCTTTATGTGACTTGTTGTCACTTGAGAGTAGTAATTAGTTTTGAGTCTGAAACATTTATGATCCATAGACGAAATAAAGTCCTACAGGTTTGGCATGAGTAAATGATGATTTTGGGGTGAATTATCACTGTAAGCTCACTTTACTTTGTGTTATTTAGTGCTGGATAGTTAGTTTGAATATTTGAAAACTTTCAAACAAAAGCATGACGTGACTCAGCAGAAAACACAAGCAGCACAAATGAAACCTGCGCTATTAATGTGAGCTGTAGAAATGCTACGGTATGGAAATTTGGAGTTAAACAAAACAGCAAACAACCGACGATTACAAGACGTCTGAGGCGATAATTGCTCCCAGGACAGCAATTATTTCCTCCTCTGACTTTAAATACAGACTCAGAGAACCTTTCATACAGATTAAATGAATCATTTCTGCTGTTTGCTACAACAATCACCAATGATTCCCTGAAATCAAGTGTCTTTTTGAGAAGAAATGAGCTGAAGTTACTACTTACATTTGCCTGTGTGCATGTGGAAATACCTGCTTTTATTTATTTATCACCATTAAACAGGTAGGCATTAAACACTTCTTGAACAGTAATTATACTAAGTGAATTTCATAATTAAAGCTCTAGTAGATCATGCATAAACACTATATTATTTAATTGCAGGTTTGTGTTTTTGTTCCAGGATGAAGTTTGCCAGCGTTTGGTGGAAGAAACGAATGTACACAGTTTCACGGCACAGTAGGAGATCGACACGAGCTGAAAATAGCAGCCAAAACGCTCTGGAGAGAAATATTCTCCAGAAACAGAAGACTGAGAGACGCTTTGAACCAAACGGCCACAAACACTATCAGAACGAAAGAGAAACCTTTATAGCTATCTGATGAAAACAATCTGTCATTCCAAAAGGAGCGTGTGTCAGCTAAATTACCACAGATGAAAAAAAACTTAGAAATGAATCTTTAATGTTTATTGTGAGTGAAATCAGCTGAAGCTCTGAAATAGAGTTCAGGGTTGAACCAGTCATTTCTAATTGGTGTGGAAAGTTAACTATTAACTACTGCTAGCTTGTAGCTAATTGAGTACTCAGTTTGGTTCAACCATTTGTTCTGAAAGTCAACTTGAAATGGTTTTTGCAATCCATTTTTCTGCCGTAATGTGATTCATTTCCAAGTCAATCAATATTCAATGAGAAGATCATCAGAAATTAATGTCACATATTTGTAAACAGGAAGCATTTTTGAAAAACTCTAACGTGTTGCGTTGTTTGCACATTAATTAACATTAATTGCATCATGTAACCATCATGATATGTAGTTTATATATATAGTTATATAGTATATACTGTATGTATATATATATATATATATATATATATATATAGTTTAACATATTAAAAGTAATAAAACATTTTGTGTATAGATCACCTTCTACTATACTATATATATATCAATATATATAAAAATGCCATTTCAGTTTATACATAAAAATGGGTAGTTTAACATATATTAAAAGTAATAAAACATTTTATGTATAGATCACCTTCTACTATACTATATTTTTATATATATATATATATATATATATATGTCATTTCAGTTTATACGTAAAAATGGGAAATATGAGATCAAGTTGAAATATAATAAATAGCATATTTAGCATGTAATAAATAGTAGATTTAGTCACCCTGATGTAATTAGCATATTTAAACATTTATGTAAATATATGCAAATTATTGTATGTAAATAATAAGCATTCATTAACCGTATATTTTAAATTAATTGGGTGCAACAAGCTGAAAAAAAATATTATTTTTTTTTTACATTGAAAGCAGGCGTACTTTGTTAAATGTGTATGTAATATTTAATTTATATATGGTGTTATGTTTTTATTTAATGTAACTTTACGCTACTCCCATGCTAAGGCTAACTCAGTTAAAACGAATGGGTTTTGCTGCAGAAATGAGCACTAACTCAGAAATTAGCATGGATATCAACTATGACTAATAATACAGCAGGGTCATCTTCACTTCTTAATTATAACTGAATAAATTAGCTGTGACGATAATGACCCGTATCAAAACACTGGGCTTCACAGACGGCAGCTCATCAGACGATGCTAACTGATTTATTCCTCAGTATTGAGCATGAGGACAGAAGAACAGACTCTGCGATTGTGTTTCCACTTCATTTGGCTCGTATAGAAACGGCTTTTTGTCTATAAAGTGGCTCGAGATGTTTAAAATCAAATATGCATTTGCATAACCCTCGCAGGGCTGCGTGTTTATTGGCTTGTGATAAATAATTTATTTGAATATGTAAATGTGCAGCTTGACACCTCTGGAGATGGAGTGTGGGTGTAGCTTAGCAACACAAGTGTGTGGTCAGTTGTCAGGCAACACTGTGGAGGCGGTTGTAAGGAGAGTGTGTGTGAGTGTGTGTGTGTGTGAGTGTGTGAGCAAGTGAGTGTGTGTGTGTCTTAGTATGCGTGTGTTAGTGTGTGTGTGTTTTTGTGACATATCAGGACACAAATGTGTATAATGATATGGGTATGACATAGGTAT
Source organism: Megalobrama amblycephala (assembly GCF_018812025.1). NCBI lineage: Eukaryota > Metazoa > Chordata > Actinopteri > Cypriniformes > Xenocyprididae > Megalobrama > Megalobrama amblycephala. The sequence goes on from NC_063058.1 coordinate 32,279,962, forward strand.
TACAAAAAGAGGTGACTTATGAGGACATTCCCCATGCCCCCACTTTTCAGAAGGCTTATAAATCATACAGAATGAGTTTTTGTGAGAAAGTAAAAGTGTGCACAGTTTCCTGTGATGGTTAGGTTTAGGGGTAGGGGTAGTGCAGGGGGAGAGAAAATACGGTTTGTACAGTATAAAAACCATTACGCCTATGAAATGTCCCCACAATTCACAAAAACAAGTGTGTGTGTGTGTGTGTGTACTTACACTGGCACTCTTTGCAGCAGGTTCCTGACACATACCCCGGGGCCGTACCATCAGGACACTCGAGCAGGGGACACAAAATCTTCTCACATCGGACGGTCCCATTCTACAGAAGTTCAAACGTTCAGTCAGTGCGAGTAGCTTGTAGTGACTGTAGTAATGCTAAAGGTTGTTAAACTGCAGTCGAGATTGAGTTTTGAGTTTGCTGCAGAACAAGTAAAAATGCAACACAGTGATTTCTGCCAGGATGGTTCATAAGAATGACCCTGATTTGCTAAATGATTTGTTAAACGATTAGCTAAATGATTTTAAAAATGATTCGCTAAATGATTTTTTAAACAATTGGCGAAATGATTCGCTAAACGATTCAAACAATTATTTGCTAAATGATTCATTTAATAATTTTCTGAAAGATTCTCTAAACGATTCACAAAATGTTTCAATAAACAATTTGCAAAATGATGCACAAAATGATTCACTAAATGATTCACTAAATAATTTGCTGAATGATTCTCTAAAATGTTCATCTGAAATCACATACATCCCTACTGTAGTAGGTGAAAAACAGTATGTGGCAAAAGAAGTATGTAGTGTAGGCAAAAAGTACCTGGATGACCTACTACTTGCTATGAGATTCTGAAGTGTATACGATGGACACTTTACTATCCCATGAGGCCACGGGAGAGTATTTGTGAATGGCAGTGAAGTGACACAACAGACGCTGGTAGGTCACATGATAATGACATTATGGTGAATGTAGTACGTCTGGATTACAATCATACTACACACACTCATACTTTTTTATCGGTCGCAAAATAATTACTTATTCAAAATAAGTACCACCTCGAGAGAGTATGAGATTTTGGACAAAGCCAAAATGTTTAAATTAAGCACTTGGCAAAATGATTGGCTAAACGTTTCGCTGAATGATTCATTAAATGATTCTTTTAAAAAATTGCTGATTCTCTAAATGATTCACAAAATGTTTCACTAAATGATTCGATAAATGATTTGTAAAATGTAAAGCTATGCCTATAATGATAACTATAATGGTAACTATAATATATTCATTTGTTAAATGATTCACTAAATGAATAACTAAATAAATCAGACTTTTGAATCATTTTATTATTTAGTGTTTTCCATTATAAAATATTAAAAGCAATTGAGAAGCAAAACTGCATTATTATTATTAAGATATTAAGACCCATTGTCTGAAAATATATATACTACTACATTAGTTAATTTAATGATTCATTAAGCACTTGGCGAAATGATTTGCTAAACGTTTCGCTGAATGATTCATTAAATGATTCTTTTAAAAAATTGCTGATTCTCTAAATGATTCACAAAATGTTTTACTAAATCATTCGATAAATGATTTGTAAAATGTAAAGCTATGCCTATAATGATAACTATAATGGTAACTATAATATATTCATTTGTTAAATGATTCACTAAATGAATAACTAAATAAATCAGACTTTTGAATCATTTTATTATTTAGTGTTTTCCATTATAAAATATTAAAAGCAATTGAGAAGCAAAACTGCATTATTATTAATAAGATATTAAGACCCATTGTCTGAAAATATATATACTACTACATTAGTTAATTTAATGATTCATTAAGCACTTGGCGAAATGATTTGCTAAACGTTTCGCTGAATGATTCATTAAATGATTCTTTTAAAAAATTGCTGATTCTCTAAATGATTCACAAAATGTTTACTAAATCATTCGATAAATGATTTGTAAAATGTAAAGCTATGCCTATAATGATAACTATAATGGTAACTATAATATATTAATTTGTTAAATGATTCACTAAATGAACAATTAAATAAATCAGACTTTTGAATCATTTTATTATTTAGTGTTTTCCATTATAAAATATTAAAAGCAAATGAGAAGCAAAACTGCATTATTATTATTAAGATATTAAGACCCATTGTCAGAAAATATAACTACATTAGTTAATTTAATTTTTGAATAAGTCAACTATTTGCCCATGGCTTTGAAAAAATACTTAAAATACTTAATTCAAGATATATTCCGTGAAAACAAGTCTTATCTTACATAATTTTACTTCTCAAGTAAATTAATATTGTTTTAATGATGTTTCAGTAAGTAATTAGGATTTACTAGAAGAAAAAAAAAAAACATCAGTATAGTTACTATGGCATTTGGTATAAATGTATATCCATATTTATCCCAAAAATAGATTTCCAAGCCTCACAGAGTCTGAAGGAACTCACGTCTCCCTAAAGCATGACATCCGTCACTTTAAGCCAAATTAAGATAATGTTCCTTTCACAAACTAACTTCCTGTTGGTAGTTTCACTGGGACGCCTGTCTCATCCGAACCGGTACCAAAGCCCGAGACCGCTGTCTGTTTGGACACATCGAGCGCACTGGAGACCAGCTAACGTCTGTTAGAGGAGCCCAGGGACTTCTAAAGATAGGACAGAATCCCTCCGTCTGTCACTTTGCATTCGGCACAATATTCGTCTTACTCGCAGATAATAAATGTATAATGAGCGAGAAAGAAAGAAGAGAGAGAAATCGTCCTTCCCTGTGAAACGGTACACTGAGAGCGACCTCACATCTGTGTTTACATTAGGTTTGCTACACGTTGAGGGCGCGTGTAAGTGGAACGTTCTGTTGTGTGTGACCTTTGAGACGACATGCAAATCTCGTTACCATTTCGGTGTTTGCAGAACAAGCACACTGCTAATTAGCTAATTGCAGACTGCTTGATTGGGTGTGCGGTACTTGATTGAACGCCATTCAACTAGTAAAAATACAGCAAATGTGACATCCATGGGATTTTACATGTTTTTGTTCATGAATATATGAAATATTCATGAGCAAAACACATTTTGCTTGGAGCGAAGCATTTTCAAGCACAAGATCATGCTATTTAGCATGTAGCTGATTAGCTAGATAGACACAGACAATAATCACACAGTTTAATGACGCCACTGACCAATCACAAGCAAGTGTTGAGTGAAAGATGAGTGATAAATCTTTCAGTTCAGTTGTGCAAAATATTCTCTTAATAGCAAAGCAAGTTTTTCCGTGATTTCTTTTGCTTGTATTTTTGTATTTTCACATCAAGAACGATAACTATGAAGATAACAATAACTGTACCAATAATTATAACTGTAACAATAACTATAATGGTAACTATAGCAATAATAACAATAATGACAACTATAATGTTAACATTAACTATAATGATAACTACAATGTTAACAATAATGACAACTACAACAATAACTATAACGATAACTAAAATGATAACCATAACAAAAACTGTAATGATAACTTTAACGATAACTATAATGATAACTATAACGTTAACAATAATGACAACTTCAATTATAAATATAACGATAACTATAATGATAACTACAATGATAAATATAATGACAACTATAGCAATAACTTTAACGTTAACCCTCTGGAGTCTGAGGCTGATTTGGGGCCTGGAGAAGTTTTGACATGTTCTGACATTTGTGCTTTTTTCAGTTGTTCATAAACATATTAATGGAAAAAGTGTCATTACACTGTATTCAGCACAAACTAGGCTACAATAATATGTGAGGAACATGTATGTACATGTTTGTGTTTTTGAAGGAATAACATTTATGCGTGGTTATTGAAAAAACAAAAAACTTAAGTCACTGAAATAAGGCCAAAAAAAGTATATTAAATCTGTGTTTACAATTCTTTTTTTAGTTTTTGCTTCAAAATTATGTAAAAATTATGCTGCCTACTCCTTCATATAAAACAAAATATTGATTAAGTTTTTGTAAGACACTTTTTGCCAAGAAACACAGTATGCGTGGAGGCGTGAATCACCATGAATAATGGGCCATTCTCACCTGAGAAGACAAAAGAATTGGATAGTAATGAGCTGAAATGACTTGCATATTAATGAGGCATTTCAGTCAGGTAGGCTGTGAAAAAACCCTTCTGTGATGTCTCAAGCTCATCATGATATATGAAACATACAGAAAAATATTATTACAATATAAAGTAATGGTTTTATATTATACTTTAAAATATAATGTATTTCTGTGATGCAAAGAGTCTGAATATAGGCTTTTAGTTTAAAAGCATGCACATTTGGAGAAATATTGGATTCTCATATGCTTATGTCAATTTTCTATACAGAGGAGTTATATTTATTTAATATTCATTGTCATTACTATGAGCGCTGGTGTTTTCAATTCATCCTTGAAGTCAGAGGGCGCTCTCTGTGCATTTTTAGTCCACAAATTCATCTAAAAGAAGAAGAGGCTATTCCATGAATGGAGTTTCCAATTCATACTGCAGCCGGAGGGCGCTAAAGAAACAAAAACTCATCTAAAATTAATCTATAGAAGAAAAGAAAACAGGAACTAACTGCATGTCTTCTAGAGCTCGCTAACCATGACTTTTACATCCAGATAAACACTTTTCAAGACAATAAATACACGATTGAGATGATGAATGCATGTATTGACTGAATTTGTGTCTGAATAGCGCTATATATTGCCTCTGAATTTGCGTCTGAATAGCGCTGACTCTGTGGGCGTGGCCGCATTAGCAGATAATGAGCTGAATCACGGACTTCTGACATGGATCTCTTTTCATACAGATTACATAAACACAGAAGGTTTGTTTTCGATTTGACTTACATAATTTAAAACCTGACATCTTAACGTTTTTTTAGACATAAGTTTAATTTTTCTGTGATTAGTATTCACTAAGTTACAGTTCATTTTCTGAGAACTATCAGATTGGACTTCGTTCAGAGGGAGAGGAGCATCATGTTAGTTTTCTTTATTTTACAAAAAGCACAACATTTTGTTTTTACTCTGAGTGTATACAAATAAAAGAAGATATTCTATAGTTTCAATTGATATATTACTTATGTCTCTATGACAAAAAATGACGGAGTATTTTAAGTCTGTTTTGCTGCAATGTGAAAAAAAACCTGCAAAACGCGCCGGCACGTTTTCAGACCTCAGAGTGTTAACAATAATGACATCTACAATAACTATGAAGATAACTATAATGATAACTATAACAATAACTATAACTATAATGATAACTATAACATTAACAATAATGACAACTACAATGATAACTATATGGATAACTATAACGATAACTTTAACGATAACTACAGTTTTAACTATAATGGTTTCTATAGCAATAACTATAATATTAACTATTAAGATAACTTTAACGATAACTATAGCAATAACTATAACGTTAACAGTGACTACATTGATAACTATAACAATAACTATAACGATAACTTTAACGATAACTACAATTTTAACTATAATGGTTACTATAGCAATAACTATAATGTTAACTATTAAGATAACTTTAACGATAACTATAGCAATAACTATAACGTTAACAGTGACTACATTGATAACTATAACAATAACTATAACGATAACTTTAACGATAACTACAATTTTAACTATAATGGTTACTATAGCAATAACTATAATGTTAACTATTAAGATAACTTTAAAGATAACTATAACGATGACTATAATGGTAACTATAGCAATAACTATAACGATAACTACAATTTTAACTATAATGGTTACTATAGCAGTAACTATAATGTTAACTATTAAGATAACTTTAACGATAACTATAACGATGACTATAATCATAACTATAGCAATAACTATAACGTTAAAAATAAGGACAACAACAACGATAACTATAACGATAACTTTAATTATAACTATAATGGTTACTGTAGCAATAACCATAACGTTAACTATTAAGATTAAACTTTAACAATAACTAATGATAACTACAATGATAATATAGCAATAACTATATAATGTAAACAATAACAACAATAACTATAATGATAAATTTAACGATAACTATAATGGTTACTATAGCAATAACTATAACGTTAACAATATTGACAACTACAATGATAACTATAATGATAACTTTAATGATAGCTATATTAGCATCACACCAGCAGACGATATTGTTCTGTTTATTGTTAGCGCTGCAGTTTAGTCGTCTGTCACTTTAAATGCTTGAGCTCATTAAAGCAGGATTTATTCTGATTGGTTGTCGATGTTTTTATCATCATCAGCTGGAAAAAATCATTTGAAAGTGATTTTAACAATATATTTTCTCTGTGTCGTTATCCTTATAGTTGGGTTGTGAACTTTGCTATTCTCATAGAGCAATTTTTAAAACTGTATGTTTAATAGTTATCATTATAGATATCATCTTTGGTGTGAACAGTCCTTTACTTCTTATTTCTCATGTGTAAATAACCTAAAGCAGTCTTTGCGATTATATCTAGCATAGTATAAACGTTATTGCGAAAGCTCCAGCATTGATGCATATATCTGTGGCTGTGGTAAGAGCCTCACCGAGCACGTGCAGTTCTTGCACCCATCTGTCCACGTCTGCTCCTCTCTGTAGGTCACTCCCTTCACGTGACACGTTCTCTCGCAGTAACACGAATCCAGACCTTTCATCTTCTCCTCGGCCAGAGACAGCTGCAGGAGAAGAAAAGCACAGAGGGATGAGGAAGCGGAGAGCAAATCCTCACCTCACCCCAATTAAACTCCATTTCTGACAGAAAGCAGATGAGGAAACGCCTGTGGTTGATTGATTATTTGCGATCGGCTGTTTGCATTTTTCATTAAGCCGGTGTTATTTCGACACGCTCGATCAGAGGAGTTTTTCCTCATCAGCGCCAGAGTTTTGTGCATTTGGCAGCTGTGAGTTATTACAACACCATAAACAAGCCTTTAAATTCACAGCACAGACGCAGCCCAGATGTTCCCCAAAACTGGGCTCAGATTCATCTGTCAAACAAAAACTGGAGAAATGTGCTGCGTTTATTGCCAGACCAAGAGACGTTTGGTTGAGTTTATAAATACTTTTAAATATCAATTTGAGGAACCAAAGAAGAGACTACAATTTGAATTTAAATGATTAGATTTAAGTTGGGGCAAAGTTGTATTTACAACTTTGAAAAAACATTTTGTTTATTTAAAGGCGCAGTACAGAATTTTGGCCTCTCTATCACCATCAGTGGTTAGAAGATAAAATTGCAAGTTATTTTTGATTAATCTGATGGAGATTCCACATTCAAGTGCTTTAAGGCCTTTAAGCACACGTGTAAAAAAGGTATGATGTTTTAATTAGCAAGCCTGTAACCATCTCGATCATAGATGGAAAAGACCATTTACAGCAAATACAGGCAATTTACCATATGAATAAAATTGTTTTTAAAGCTTTTTAACTATTATCGAGCTTGAGCCAAAAACCTAGGACTAGTTCGCCAAAGTTGGTTTTTGAAATAATCTCCAATATTTAACAAACAATTCAATGGACAGCGGCGGTCCTAGAGAAATGTTGCTCAGAATGAGGAGTTCTACCATGTGGTACGAATGTCGTGCGATACGCAATCCTTTACGCATGTGAAAAACACAAAGGCGCCCCTCGCTTTCCAATTTCTTTCGAATTTCTCACAGGCCTAACAGGAAATTTCGCTTTGATTGGCCTCCATTAACCTTGACTGATAGCTGCTCAAACTTCATTGGCCGATGGCGGCCATGTTTTTGGGGATACAGCAATGTCCTCATAAAAAGTCATGGCACCTCGGACAAAGACACTGCATGCCAATTTTCAAGTCGATCAGACTAACAGTGAAGTATTTATAGCCGATTTCATGGTTTTTTTCCGTGTTATAGTGCCACCAAGTGGCCAGTTGCCTCGTCCTTTGTCACGCGACCACAGAATGAGCTCTTACATAGATGTGCTGAGTTTGGTGAAAATATCTCATTCCGTTCACGAGTTATTGCCATTTAAGTAAAAGTGGCTCCACCCACTTTGAATGTTTTGGCGGCCCTTAGAGACCTGGAAGCAAAATTGTAACTGTTTTTTGATAATTATTGACAATAAGACTCCAGAGAATCTTGATGCAATGGTTTTGTACAAAAACCTAGGACTAGTTTGCAAAAGTATGTTTTTCAAAAATATGATTCATTTTGTACTTTTGACCACTGTAGCGCCCCCGTCAGGCCGATCGGGGCGAGCCTTGGTGCATTCTGGACGGTATGAGTACTACCAGCCCTCAAAGTTTCAAGTCTCTACAACTTACGGTTTGGTCTGCCTGATCACTTTTAAGGGAGAATGCTGATCTAGCACTACATGCTTTAATAAAAGCAATGTGTTAAAGAAGACTTTAGTGATGCAATTATATTTTGTTTAAAAATGAATTAAATTCCTCTGTTCTGTGAATGCGACTGTCATTCCGATTCACATTCCTGCTGATGAAAATGAAATTAAGCCAGTTATTCAGTTGTGATTTTGAGTCCGTCACCTTGCTGGAGGTTTTCGCCAAGATGTCCTGAAGCTCCATGATCTTCTGCACGAGTCCATGAAAGTCATTGCAGGTCGGACAGGCTAGGAAAGAGAAGTAAATGAGATGCGTTTATCATAATGCAATGACTAAACATTTGATTCAGCAATCACAAGCAAACTAATTAACGGCACGTACTACGGTTGAGGTCTGGGCACTGTGTGATGAATCCTTGAGGCATTACAAGGATCTGAAGGTCTTGCATCACTCCCTGCATGGAAAACACACAGCAGTCAGTTCACAATTAGATCAGAGCAGAAATGAATCAGAAACATTCATTACATTTAATGATACTTTGAAGGCATTAAGTAGAACCGAGAGAGTTTATTCAACAAGCACTTAGCAAACGAAGACCTTGAGCTGCTATAATAAATTACACGCACACGTTCTGACCAAAAAACAAAAAATGTGCGCAATTATTAATGTGGAAAGTTAGGAATGCCTCTCTATGCAGTCACCAGCAGTTCTTCATGATTGGTAAAATCATAGTGGAGGTTCTGAAATTGTGGCTTTTAGATGTTCAAGGCTGCTTTTATTTGCTCGGCAGAATATGAACAGAAAGCTTAAGCGCCAAAAACACTATTAACAGAGCAGAAGGACGGACGTGGATGAGCGTGACCTTTTCCCAGGACATGTTCTCTGGATTAGCACCTGTTAAGCCATATTGCTTTCCTCACAGTTTCGATTTGCGGTTTATATTTAGAGGTTTTATCTCCGTGTCGAATCAAACTTGCACATTTTATTCAGGATTCAGTCCAACTGATGCCGGATGCCATGTGGAGATTATCTTTTATTATAATCAACATGATTTGTGTGTAATAATGCACTTTTTAATGCAGTATGTGCAATATCACCATACTGACAGTTTCTAAAATGTAAACACATTTTGTGTTTGTACCTTATATATCGACATAAAAGCCTGCATGTTTCTGAACTTGTCAATACATCAATATTAAGAGTCAAGGATAAGTCAACATTGACTTTATAATGATCTCTGTTTCTTTATATTCATTAAAGAATCCTGAAAATAAAATGTATCACAGTTTCCACAAAAAAATGAACTGTTTTCAACATGGGTAATAATCAGAAATGCAGCAAATCATCATATTAGAATGATTTCTGAAGGATCATGTGACACTGAAGACTGGAGTAATGATGCTGAAAATTCAGCTTTGATCACAGGAATAAATTATATTCTACTATATATTCACATAGAAAATGGCTGTTTTAAATTTTAAAAACTATTTCACAATTTTTACTGATTTTACTGTATTTTTAATCAAATAAATGCAGCCTTGGTTGAGCAGAAGAGACTTCTTTGAGAAAGATTTTAAAAATCTGCCTTCATTATCTCTGAATGTTTACATAACTGTCAAAAGAAAGTTACTGTATCTCTAAAGTGCTACTGTACATTGTTTCCAATATTTCCAATATAAACATGTAATAACATAGTAATAACATTGTCTGCATGTGCTGCATTACAGTTACTTTTTTAAATAATTAAATGCATATATTTAGTCTGTTATTCCAACTAGGTTTTCACTCCATGTTGGTTCATTTCATTTTTTATTGCATTTATAAAATGGAATATTTATGTTGTGTATTTTAGTAGTATCCTTTAGAGCTGCTAACTTTAACACTAATAATTCATTTTATTTCAGCAAGCCATTAGAATGCATTTTACTCTGCAAAGAAAAATGATGTTTCTCCTTAGTATTCCTGTCTTGTTTTCCAGCACAAATATCTAAACATTCTTAAATCAAGATACATTTACTGGAGACGCAAAATGACTGAAGATATTAAGTCAGAAAAAAGCATCAAAATGAAGTGAGTTTGTGCTTAAAACAAGAGCAAATATCTGCTAATGGAGTCAGAAAAATAAACATGTTTTCCCTCATTTTTTCTAAACTTAATATCTTCTCTCATTTTGCTATCTTGATTTAAGAATGTTTAGATATTTGTACTGGAAAACAAGACAGAAATACTGAGGAAGAACATCATTTTTTCTCTCTCTCTCTTGTTTTAGGTGTCGTTGACAAAGCCAAACCTTGATGACAAACACATTTTCAAGACATTCACAGTCTGTTTGAGACATCGAAAACTTGTCACCGAGCAGCTCTTGGCACGGCGGTACAAACCCCAACCCCGTGAAGAAGTTCCCGACTCGTCACGATAATCAAACGCCACACTCAGACTCCAGCAGAGATGAAACCGGCGCTCGAACGCGGCCTGTGCGTGGGGAACCGCGGCGAGTTTAATAGGAGGTGGGCAAGGCCGCGCACTCTGGTAATTGGACATAATACGCATCGCGGAGAGGAAATGATGTGGGTGGCAGGAGCGTAATAACAGCTCCCAGTCGCCGCTGTCCCACTCTGATAAGCAAAACAAGCAGATACAGATTGAATTTGTTTCATATGTGCCTTAATTTGATTGGCCTCCATCCTCTGGCCGCGCGGCGTCGCGTATAGACACTCTGTCGCCATGGCAACCGGCCCAGAAAGCGTTTATTTTGCCCCTCACAGGAGTAGAGCGCCGTGACTTATGAGAAATTGTTTTCGAAATTGTCTTGCCTCTTCAATTTTCCAACCATAAATTCAAAAGCCGATGCAGGTTTCTCCAGATTCTCCATGGCAATGAGAGGGAAATAGAGGTGAACGCTCTGGATTTATAGGAACTCGGGATGTAATTTGGTTTCTCTGCGAGTCAGCGAACGCACACACGCTCACACACACATGCATGCAGAGATTGTTTAAATTAGAGGCAATCGTCCGGTCAACAAGTGTGGAATCATCTCTAATCGAACTGTAATGGTGCCTTTGATCACCACCGTCTCCAACGGCGCATCAATATTTCTGAGTGCAAACGGCCACTGCGACGTCTGTAAGGTTTAATGCGGCCTTTTTCTGCGTTATGTTCCTGAAGAAATGAATTGGTGGAAGATGAAAGCCAACGTCCTGGACATGACGGAAACGAAACGGCAGATATCTGTGATTTGTATGTGCAAATGAAGGACGCTTTGCTTTTTACTTGAACGGCTAAGTGCTGATCAGAGCCTCTGTGGAGACAGAAGCAGGGGGAGGGGTGAGAAAACTCGTCAAGAACCGCAAACGACCTCCAGCTTCCCCTCGTCTGACAATTAACTCTGAGATATTTAACAATCTGAAGCGACACTTCAAATCTTAAAGAGGCTCAATGATACTCACACACTCTCACACACACACAGGTTTGTTTTGCTATCTTAGTGAGGACTCTCCATAGGCGTAATGGTTTTTATACTGTACAAACTGTACATTCTCTCCCCCTTCACCAACCCTACTCCTAAACCTACCCATCACAGAAAACATTCTGCATTTTTAAGTTTTTAATAAAACATTGTTTAGTATGTTTTTAAAGCTATTTTAGATATCATAACGTAATACCAGTGTAATAACCATGTCATTATACAAATTTGTGTCCTCATGAATCACAAAAACACGCACACTCCAACACACAAAATTGCACGCTGCTTTATGTTGCATAATGCATTTGTTGTCATATGTTGCATTTTATTTCAGCAAGCCTCTGGCATGATGCGTTTTGATTCTTAGAAATGCACATACTGATAAACAATGCATAGATTGTGTGCACTGATAAAAAAAAAAAAAATACATAAAAAGTTTTTTTTGCATTTTTAGACCATCTTTTTGTCAGTCTGATCAAATAATGAGTGAAGAAAGAAGGAATTGCATTGCATTGCATTTTGCACTATGCATGTATTCTATGCATACAGAGAAGCCACATACTGTGCACACTTCATACTGAGGAGACAGTCAGAGAAGCAGCCTCTGTATTTGCTGATGTGCATGTGTGGCGATTTTGTGGGGCGAAGATGAAATACCTTGAATAAGCCATGAGCGCTGTTTCTCTGTCCGACCCAGAACGATGTGTCTTCTGAGATCTCCATCAGAGGAACAGCTACCACCCGCTCATAGATTCTGACCAGAAACATCACAATAAACATCAAAATATTCGCAGTGAGCTTCATTATGTGCACTACGGTGTGTTGCAGTGTACCTGTTGCAGTCTACATAGAGCGCCACATGTGATGCGCTGATGGCCACTGAGACTTTGTGCCATTGGTCGTCAGCGAGCATGTAGGGGAAGATCTCTGTGTACGTCTGCTGGCCTTTGGTCTGGAAATGAAGACGCACTTCGCTCTTCTGTCCGCTGCTCTCCAGCTCCAGCAATCTGCAGAGAAACAGACAATAACAGTCTTGAGGAAGCCAAAGTTACGACGCTCAAAGTTCAATGCAAAGGGAGATATCTAATTTTAAAGAATTCTCTGTTTGAGGACTACAACAAATGGCTGGTAGGGACTACAACAAGCTTCTTCCTGGGTTGTGACATCACAAACCCTAAAATTTACATAAACCCCGCCCCCGAGAACACGCAACAAACGCCGGACTGCTTCACAAACGAGGGTCAATTCAATACAAAAGATGAACATGACGGCACATGCTAGTGGATGAGTTGAATCAACTCCACAGCAACTACATCAATTTATCCACTAACCATTCAGAAACGTCTAAAAGTTGTAACTTCTTCCTGAGTCTCTCCATCAGTGTCGACTCCGGTTTGATCAATGTAAGGCTGAACACTTTCGTCATTTTGGCTGCGTGAGATTCTCCAGCTTTGTTGTTGTTGAGCTGTTAAAGCTCCGCCCTCTTCTGGAAAGGGGGCGGGAGCAGCAGCTCATTTGCATTAAAGGGACACACACAAAAACGGCGTGTTTTTGCTCACACCCAAAAACATTTTTAGTGAAATGTATTGAATCCAGTTTGGGTCAATTTGACCTGGAACATAATGCTCGTTCCCAGAATTATATAATACAAGTTAAGAGGGTTAAGAAGAGCTGTGCTGTCAAAATATCTTGGTAGCCGCATAGCAACACCTCGGCAACCGCCCACCAATCCATGTCATTGTGCTGGAGAATTTTGCACAGACAAGCACCACTCACATTTCCCACCAAATGTACAACTATTCTTCATTATTTGTTCCTGCTAAACATATCACTGACACCAGAGGAGACAACGGGATCTCTGACACGCAGACAGACCAGCAAACAGAAGGAGCTGTGTTGCATATTTTGCAGCATCTGCAAATAAAACGGGCCGAGCACAGGCCCCTGAGGCACATCAGCGGTTTACACTCGTCTCTAACGACCTGACATGCATCCATCTAACTTTCCAAATGTCCTCCGTAACAATATCCCAGGAGATTCTCATCACATGCTGACCAGCACTGATTCTGACCGCAGTAAAACATGAGTGCGAGTCCTCGTGGGCTTTTGTTTTGGCACAGCGGGAGTCTGACTATTATATTAATATTAAGCAAAACCGTAGTATTTTGTTCGGTATATGATCAAAATCTTATATCTGATTGGCCTGCTGGGTCAGTAAGATTGCTCTTGGTCTGGTCTGCAATTTTTGCCAGTGATTCAGATGTATTCCTATGAATTCATTGCTTCTGTTCAAAAAATTGCGTGTGCTTTGCGCATTCATAATGAATATTCATGCTAATGAGCCTTAAGGTTCTCCTGGCATGTTTTGTAGAGTTTTCCAATGTACACATGAATGTATTTTGGAGCCTTTAAATTATTATCTTTTTAATTAAAACACCATCTACTACAACAAAACTCTTTTGTGAATGTGGATCTAGTGTTGCAACAAACATTGGGTTGTGCAAAATTCATAACAAAAGAATTGGCTCTTATTCATTTGGTAAGAATCTGAACTGAATTGAAATGAAAGATGAGGAATTTAGTGAAATGCAATTCAAAGAAATTCAACACAGGAGACACAGCATTCTGGGAAATGTAGTGTTCTTCCACCCAAATCCACTAAAGTTCATTAAATTATTGTGATGAAATACTAAATGTAAATTCAAAACTTGTAAATATACTACAAAAGTCAAAAGTTTGGGATCTTTGCAAATGTTTATGTATCTTATCTGCTCACCAAAGCTGTATTTATTTGATCAAAAATACAGTAAAAACAGTATTATTGTGAAATATTACTAATATTTAAAAAAAAAAAAAATGTTTTCTATTTGAACATATGTTAAAATGTAATTTATTCCATAATATATAAAAGTTTTCGCTGCTTAATATTTTCATGGAAACCGCGATAAATACTACATTGCAAATAAAAAATACTACCAATTAAATCTTAATTAATATTTTTATTCAGCAAGGATGCATTAAATTGATGAAAAGTGACAGTAAAGACATTTATAATGTTACAAAAGAAGCTATTTAAAATAAATGTGGTTCTTTTGAACTTTCTATTCATGAAAGAATTGTAAAAAATAAAATGTATGATGGTTTCCACACAAATATGAACTGATTTCAACATTGATAATGAGCAGAAATGTTTCTTGAGCAGCAAATCATCATATCAGAATGATTTCTGAAGGATCATGTGACACTGAAGACTGGAGTAATGATGCTGAAAATTCAGCTTTGATCACAGGAATAAATGACATCTTACAATATATTCACATAGAAAACAGATATTTTAAATTATAATAATATTTCACAATTTTACTGTATTTTTGGTCAAATAAATGCAGTCTTGATAAGCAGAAGAGACTAATTCAAACTCTTTTTGTTTGCAAATCAGACTACACTGGTTGTGTTTATTTTAGCGTGCAAAAGATCAACTGCATATTTATTGTCCTATATTCTGCTCTCATCACATTCAATTCAGACTACAAACTCACAGCTGAAGCCAAAGCATCATTTCTGTAGATCGAGCAGCGGCACAGGAAACACAGACGAGCTAAACGCCCCTTCACATTGTAATTCCTCTGCGCCGCACGTCTCTATTGAGATTTACTTGAAGGGGAGAGCGTTAATGGGGAAAGCTGCCAAAAAGTCATCAGCCCGCCTGCCTGTGCAGACTACCAATTTTTATTTCCTACTCCTCGCAAAAAATCATCACGCTTGAGAGCATTATTCGAGAGAAGCCAATTACAGATACGCAGGTTTTGATTTATCTACAAACAGGAACCTAATGAGTTCTTTTCCTCTTGCCTTGCATTTCTAGTTCTAGTTGCAAAGAAAGGGAATATCAATACCAGCCCGAGTCGCCCAATGTCAGAGCCACCTGCTTTATCGACTCAGCGTACAATGTAATTAACATCTTTCACAAGGCCCCTATTATGCGCTGACTTCAATAAACACAGTTCAACGAGCACAATTACAGTAAGGACGCCGCTGCTGCAGTTCTGCAGTCATGTCGTGATGTTGTTGTCTTCGTAGAAGCAAATATCGTGTTCTTTTTAAATACAAGACCCTTATCTGTTGACCTGCTAACCCTTAAAACAGATGCATTTGACTCTGAAATGCATCTCAAATCCAAATTGCCCACATTTGTCAGGATTTGAAGTTCAAGCTCCACAGTTATATAATTACTTTGAATTTCAAGTCATTTTAATGTTTGCTACCTCTATTCAAATTCAACTGAAGTTCAAGAAACCTTCTAAAGACATGCCAGCACACCTGAACGCATAAAATGATTGACAGGCTGAGAGTGTTTTCTGGCTAGTTTTCTAAATAAAAAAGCACAGACCATCATCTGACTGCCTCTTTTTTTTTCAGTTAACAGACTCTAGTGCTGTCACAGAGACAGATGTGATTTCTCTATTTCACGGATATTATTTTATGTGTGCTCCTCCAAAGTTATTTTTAGCTAGTTACTCACCATCACTGACAGTAATGCACTCATGATGGGAAACCAATACAGCTTAAATTCCCCGTGTAGCAGTTTTACTAACGGAAAGCAACTTTATATTAAGTTTTTGCAAACTTATTTGCACGATGAAAGAGTCGTCTGTGTTTTAAATAGTCTTCCTGGAGAGAGAGAGAGTGTTTTATTTCTGCTGAGTGCTGCTCTTAGACTCGACTCGTAGAGGAAAAACTTCTAATCAGTCTTCGGGGAGCCGCAGATATGGACACAGCGCAGAGAAACAGTTAATGATGAGATGAACCGGGACAGGAAAACAACACGCTCAGGGAGGCAGAATTCACCGGTCAAGCACCAAAAATGACGCTTGAAGAACATCTCCAGGGAAAACTTTCTCTTCTTAATTCCCTCACTTTGTCTAGTTCAAACACTACAACATATTCAGAAAGCACAAGCGTTAACCTTGTGAGCTTCCCTTACACTAAACAAATGCTTCATCCTGTAGAGCAGTGCATCGTGACCCGGAAATGGGTCAAAGATTAGGTGGAAGTTTGTTGATATTAATTTATATAAATACGCTTTTATCCAGTGCCACTTAACAAATGAGAATAATACATGCAGAAGTGATTAATCCAACACAGAAAATGACCAGAGCAGAACAATACATGATACATGATATGATTTTGTTAATGTGTTGAGACCTCACTTAATATCAATGTAAAAAACAATCATTAGGATGCATCTGTGACCTGAACACACTAGACTGAACCATGTAATTAGACTCTGTGTGTAGATTAACTTTTATTTGTGGCCCAGAGCGCATGTGTGTGTGTGTGTGTGTGTGTGTGTGAGCATGTATGTGTGTATGTTTTCCTAATCTTCTGGGTATTGCAATTATAATTACTGTTGTTTGCCAACTCAAGCATCACTAGTACCATTTCTTATAATTAGTGTTGAAGATATGAAAAACAATAAAGATCTGCATGTAACTTGTCCTGTTTGTGCTGCAGACAATGCCCTAGCAACCATCCAGAACACCCTAGCAACGCCCTAGCAACCATCCAGCACCATCCTGTCAACCATCCAGAACACCCTAGTTACCATCTAGCAATGTCCTAGTAGTAACTCCTTAGCAATGTCCTAGCAACCATCCAGAACACCTTAGCTATCATCTAGCAATGGTCTATAAACCATCCAGAACACCCTATCAACCACCTGGCAATGTCCTAGTCAGAGATGTTCACAAGTCCCTGCGGTCAAGTCCAAGTCAAGTCTCAAGACTTTGAGGACCAAGTCCAAGTCAAGTCTCAAGTCTTTGAGGACCAAGTCAAGTCCAAGTCAAGTCTCAAGTCTTTGAGAACCAAGTCCAAGTCAAGTCTCAAGTCTTTGAGGACCAAGTCCAAGTCCAAGTCAAGTCTCAAGTCTTTGAGGACCAAGTCAAGTCCAAGTCAAGTCTCAAGTCTTTGAGGACCAAGTCCAAGTCAAGTCTCAAGTCTTTGAGGACCAAGTCCAAGTCCAAGTCAAGTCTCAAGTCTTTGAGGACCAAGTCCAAGTCAAGTCTCAAGTCTTTGAGGACCAAGTCAAGTCCAAGTCAAGTCTCAAGTCTTTGAGGACAAGTCCAAGTCAAGTCTCAAGTCTTTGAGGACCAAGTCCAAGTCAAGTCTCAAGTCTTTGAGGACCAAGTCAAGTCCAAGTCAAGTCTCAAGTCTTTGAGGACCAAGTCATAGTCAAGTCTCAAGTCTTTGAGGACCAAGTCAAGTCCAAGTCAAGTCTCAAGTCTTTGCGGACCAAGTCCAAGTCAAGTCAAGTCTCAAGTCTTTGAGGACCAAGTCAAGTCCAAGTCAAGTCTCAAGTCTTTGAGGACCAAGTCAAGTCCAAGTCAAGTCTCAAGTCTTTGAGGACCAAGTCCAAGTCAAGTCTCAAGTCTTTGAGGACCAAGTCAAGTCCAAATCAAGTCTCAAGTCTTTGAGGACCAAGTCCAAATCAAGTCTCAAGTCTTTGAGGACCAAGTCCAAGTCAAGTCTCAAGTCTTTGAGGACCAAGTCCAAGTCAAGTCTCAAGTCTTTGAGGACCAAGTCCAAGTCAAGTCTCAAGTCTTTAGGGTTCCAAGTCAAGTCTCAAGTCAAGTCTTTTTTCAGCTAGTTGTTATTGTAATTAACAGTGTATTTAAATATCAAAACAGATTACTTTTACTTTAAAATTGTCTAATAAAGCACACAAAATACTACTTAAATCATTTTTATTACTTTCTAACTTTATACAAAATTATACCATTTAGAACCACTGCAAGGAAAAAAGTGCTGTGTATTTTGAGCTATATGAGTGGCCGTAGTTTGCTGTAGATCTCAAGCAATGCAGGAAAATGTAGTCTTCCAGTGAGCGCCCGCGGTAACAAAACCTGTGTATAGACAAGTGTTACAGTAAACAACACGCCGAACAACATTTCCTTTTGTGTGTCTCGTTTGTGATAAGGCGATATAATAACGCACTGCGACTTAATAAACCGATCTGTGGAAAAAAGTCAGACGGACAGGGTCATAAAATGCGCATGCATGGAAGTGCTCGTTCTAACCAAATACAATTTAACATGGCAATCTGGATATTATATGCATTATCAAATACTTGGGCAACAATAAATAAAAAATGAAAAGGACATGTACTTCTTGAAAATGGACCACAAGCAAGCCTCTGCAGCTGTGCAACACCGCAGCTTCCCTTCAGATTAATTGATTGCTTTTCAAATGAAATGACAAAGTTTATCGCAAGGAAAGGCTTGGCTTTATTGTTATAATTTGTTTTCTAATGGGTGATGAATTTACGTGCCTTCAGATGCGTCACGCACTCCCTGGCTTGGTGTGTTTAGAGGTGATTTGTGATATTCGCCGCTGCAGCACATATTTGGGAATAATTAGATGGTAAAATGTGATGTTTCGTGCCATCCTGTGGGATAGTAAATAGAGAATGTAATCGGGAATGTCACGCCAAAAGACTTGCATTTTTCACAAGTCCCTGTTTTCAAGTCCAAGTCAAGTCCAAGTCAAGTCTCGAGTCAAGTCTCGGGTATTTGTTCACGAGTCCAAGTCAAGTCGCAAGTCGTTTATTTTTTTGGCGACTTAAGTGCGACTCGAGTCCAAGTCTCAGACTCGAGTTTCCATCTCTGGTCCTAGTAGTAACCTCTTAGCAACACCCTAGCAACAATCCAGCACCACCCTGTCAACCATCCAAAACACCCTAGCTACCATCTAACAATGGTCTATAAACCATCCAGAACACCCTATCAACCACCTAGCAATGTCCTAGTAGTAACCCCTTAGCAATGCTCTAGCAACCTTTCAAAACACCCTAGCAACCATCCAGCAGCACCCTGTCAACCATCTAGAACACCTTTGCAACCACCTAACAATGATTTATCAACCACCCAGAACACCCTAGCAATAGCCTATCAACCATCCAGAACACCCTAGCAATACCCTAGCAACCATCCAGAACACCCTAGAAAGCACTTGGCAACAACCTAGCAACCATCCAGCAACACTCTTTCAACTATTTATTACCCATTTTATCACCCATCCAGAACACCTTAGCAATGCCCCAGCAACCATCTAGAACACCCTAACAACCACTTAGCAATATCCTAGTAGTAATATCTTAACAATGCTCTAGCAACCATCCAAAACACCCTAGCAACCACCTAGCACCCTGTCAACCATCTAATACACCCTAACAACCACCTAGCAATGTCCTAGCACTAACACCTTAGCATTGCTCTAGCAACACTCCAAAACATCCTAGCAACACCCTAGCAATGCCTTATCAACCATCCTAGAGACCACCTAGCAATGTCCTAGTAGTAACCCCTTTGCAATGCTCTAGCAACAATCCAAAACACCCTAACAACCACCTAGCAACGCCCTAGCACCCTGTCAACAGACAGAATACCCTAGCTACCATCTAACAATCTCCTAGAAGTAACACTTTAACAATGCTCTAGTAACCATCCAAAACACCCAAGCAACCACCTAGGAACGCCCTAACAACTATCCAGCACCACCCTGTCAACCATCCATAACACCCTAGCTACCATCTAGCAATAACCTATCAACCTTCAAGAATACGCTAGCAATGCCCTAGCAACCATACAGAACACCCTAGCAACCACCTAGCGATGTCCTAGTAACCCCTTAGCAATGCCCTAGCAACTACACAGAACACCCAAGCAACCATCCACAACACCCTAGCAATGACCTTGTAATGTCTAGCAACCATCAAGAGCAAAATAAATATGTAAAAATCTTATCTTAAATGAAGCAATCATATGGTGATGGTTTACAGAATCCAGTGTTGTGCATGTTGTTCTGACCTCTGCTCTCCATGATGAATGGACAGAATGACTCCAGAGTTGAGTTTCTCCTGTTTGAGCGTCAGAGCGATGGTGAACTCACTCTTTCCTCTGAGTTTCTGCAGCATGCGGCCTGTGCCGTCGTCTGGGACTCTCACGCTCCGGGACGAGCCTGCGGAGAGCGAATCCATTAACATTTGACACTGACATGCAGACGATCACAGGACGACATGAACTCTGACAGCTTTCAAGGTAAAGAGAAACCACAGCATGTTTACGATCAATGATGAGCAAACAAATCAGAATCAATCAACATGAATGAAAGTAGACTGGGGAAAAAACGCAACATTCAAGTTTTAGCGAAACGAGCAGTGAAAGGTCTTCGACTGATACGTCGACAGCTTAAGATGATGTGCAGGTCTGGTTTTAGAGGGGTTTGGGCTCTTTTCAGCTGGCTAAGACCAGCTTAAACCAGCTCAGACCAGCGCATCTCAGTCAGGTTATCAGTTTTCAGCAGGGATTCTGGGAAAACAACAACTGAAAACAATATATAATATATATAAACATCTAATATACTGTATGTGTATATATAAATTGGTATGTAGAATAATGATTTCAGTATATTTAATATCGATTTCAGTATATATATATATATATATATATATATATATATATATATATATATAAAATGATGTAGTGAATAATATATACATGTTTATATTATTATTATTTTAATATTATTATATACAAATTATTAACAAAATTAATATTATATTATATATATAATGCAATCATTTTAATAAATTATATATATATATATATATATATATAAAATATATAGCAATTTATGTATATATAATATTATATATAATTTTATTTTTATATTATATTATATAAACAAATGTAACAAATTAATATTACATTAAATATTATATAATAAATTAATAACTTTAATAAATATGATATATATATATCAGTGCTAAAAAGCTTCCCAGTCCTAATTGCAATTGCTGAGACTGAAACCTAAAATAGTTTCCAAATAAGAAGGAATTTCACAAAAAGAGTTGAAGGCAGCATAAATAGCTCATGAAGAGCTGTCATAATAAACAGCAAAATGTTTATCATAAAGTGCTGTGGTGTCATCTAGTATAGAGTGGTTTGAAGTAATATTAATATATCAGGTATGATGTGAATCCACAAATCAAAGTCAATTATATGGATGTTGACGACAGCATCACATATTAATAATCTCCCATCGTACAGACAGACAGCAACAGAATAACTGAATTTTCTTCCTCGCTTCCCCCTCCTCTTCCTCTCAAACACGTGTGTCTGCCACTTTTTAATGGAGGCATCAATAAATGATCAGCTCTCTCTCTCAGAAGCGATCACATCAGAGGCTCGCGGCCGCCGAGGGAGGCAGTGACACAGTTACAGGACTCGAGCAGCAGCTTGTAATGAAGACACACGGCCATCCTCCGAAAAAAAACAATCGATCAACCTCCAGCGACTGAGGGGAAGACCAATTAACAGCGATGCCAGCCAATAACGAGATCCGGATCCAGCCTGCCGTTTAATTAGTTACCGTCTCGTTTTCAGCTCAGAACTGCACTTCTCACATTCTGTCCATCATGGAAGGAGTTTCAGTCAATTTCTGCAGCCAAAACTGTTCCTACGCATCAATGGTTTAAGCCATATGGCAAATATATACATATGCACAAAAATATTAAAAGATATTATTAAGATATTAAGTCTTGTTTTCTGAAAAACGTTTGAAAATGAAGTGTTTTTGCTGAAGACAAGGACAAATATCTGCCAGTGGAGTCTGAAAAAATAAATTTAATTTAAAGGGAAAACAAGATTATTTTCCTGACTCCACTGGCAGATGTTTTAAAGCAAAAACTCACTCTTATGCATTTTTTCAGAAATCAAGACTGATTTCTGACTTAAATATCTAGAGACTTAAATATCTAAGCGTAAACGTATCTTGATTTAAGAACGTTTAGATATTTGTGCTGAAAAACAAGACAGAAACACTGAGGAAGAACATCATTTTTGCAGTGAAAAATGTTTGTGTTCATATTGAGATCTCAGCACAGTTGAGATCTCTTCTGTGAGATTACTGGGCTCATTTTCTCAGGAGAAACATCTGAGAAGCCTGAGATTTCATTTTAATCTCATTGCTGGCTCTGAGATCTCATTTGTGATCTTTATTTTGTGCAAAAAGAACGTGTTACAAAGCAGAATTTCAACAGAGATCATTTGTGAGTCAGAAGGTCAGGATCAACAGTTACAGGAAATGTTGAGTGTCCTTTTGGAGCGAAACCAACTGGAAACATATTTTAACACAACCGTGTCCAGAAACAGAATTATCCATGTTTTCTTTAAGCAACAGTTCATCTAAAAGTGAAAATCACTGACTCATATTGTTCCAAACCCGACTGACTTTCTTCAGTGGAACACAAAAGGAAATGCATTTTCATTTTTAGATGAACTATTCCTTGAACTGCTTGTTGTCATGATGGTTTATTTTGTGCATTAGAAGAAACCGAACTATCCATTTTATAACTCAAGTTTTTGATAATGTGAAGCTGTTTTTGCACTTATGTCACATTTTTCTTTCAGTTGCATGAATTATCTGATCTTTCGATGGTCCAAAGAAAAAGTTTTCAAAATGTTTTTTCTTGATTATGTGAACGTTAAGGGAACATTCCATTCTCCAAACATTATTGCAATGTTACTTTCAAAGGTTCTCTGAACATTCCGAAACAAGTAGTAACATTTGAACATTAGATGAATGTCCAACTGAAAAAATGTTCCATGAATGATGTATGAATGTTTTTGTGCTAATGTTTTGAGAACATTATTAAAGACCTGATAACTTTGAACGAATGTTCTATTAACGTTACAGAAAGAATGTTGAGAGAACCTTGCCATGTCCTGAGAACAATCCTTGTTAACTAGGTAGCCAGAAAGAAAATGTATTTTAGATATATATGTTAAAGGAGTAGTTCACTTTCAAATGAAAATTAGCCCAATTAAGCTTTACTCGCCATCAAGCTAGGTGTATATGACTTTCTTCTTTCTGATGAACACAATCGAAGAAATATTAATAAATATCCTGATGCATCCGAGCTTTATAATGGCAGTGAACAGGATCAAGGAGTATGAGCTGAATTATGAGGAGTATGAATCCATTATAAACGGGGGGGTTAATAAAGACCTTCTAAAGCGAAGCGATGCATTTGTGAAAAAAAATATCCATATTTAACAAGTTATGAAGTAAAATATCTAGCTTCCGCCAGACCGCCTTCTGTATTCAACTTACAAATTAAGTGTAAAACTCTCGCAGTTCAAAAAGCTTACGCTACGTCCTACACCTTCCCTATTCAACTTACGGAAAAAGTGTAACTGACGCGATGCCAGTTTACACTTTCTGCGTAAGTTGAATGCGGAAGGCGGTCTGGTGGCAGCTACATATTCGCTTCACTTCAGAAGGCCTTAATTAACCCCCTGGAGCCGTGTGGAGTACGTTCATGATGGATGGATGTGGATGGATGCACTTCAGCTCATACTCGTGACCCCTGTTCACTGCCATCCGTCAGGATATTTATTAATATATCTCCAGCTGTGTTCATCATAAAAGAAGAATCTCATATTCACCTAGGATGGCTTGATGGCTAGTAAAGCTTGGGCGAATTTTCATTAGAAAGTGAACTAGTCCTTTAAGATAATGACTGCATGAAGCTCTGAAGTCCATCCTGAAACATCTTAAAAACAGGCCACCAAAACATGAACAACTGCAGGATGATTATTTGAACCCGAGCAGCTGAAAAGTGCCGTGTTTTAGTCCCCGCGGTTGCCCTTTCATTCCCAGCAGGACCGTGTTTCCGACTCCAAAAAGCCTCTCAAGGCTGATGAAAGGCCGGTTTCTTTCATGGCTGTGAAGCTCTACAGGGTCTCCGCGGGGGAAGGACTTTGATGGTCGGGATCTCCTCTGCCCATCTCTGAAGCAACGTCTCCATAGAAACAGCTCTTCCCGTATGCCTCCGTCCTCTGCACCACACCCACCGCAGACGCTGGTCGATGGTTCCCTCAGTAGGTCATCCTCAATCAATGGCTTCCCCTGCAGGAGACGCGGGGCGTGGAGGACGAACACCTGCTCTTCCCGTCATAGAGAGCGTTCGGATCTAATGTGTGAAGCTACGGCGAGCAGATGACAATCTGACCATCAGGGATGTGTCCGAAAAACAAAGACAGCCGATGATGTAACAGAATAATTCACCAATAATTTACTCACTCTCCTGTCATTGTAAACATGCACGCTTTTATTATTTCAGTAGCACAGAAGGGGAGTGAAACCCAAAAAGGTACCATAGAAACGTATAGTCCATACAACTTGTGCACTATATATCTGTCTGTATATGAAATCACAGTTTGTATATGACTTGCACAATATATATATATATATATATATATATATATATATATATATATATATATATATATATATATATATATATATATATATATTACACACATGCATTATATTTTATATATATATAGGGTCTAAAATGTCTAACAAATAAATTATTAGGTTTTCTTTTTATATTTTCAGATTTCAATTTATTTTAAGTTTTAGCAATTTTGTTATGTGCTTTTTTCATATAGCTTTAATTAATTTCTATTTAAGTTTTAGTAATTTTGGTAAAAAAGGCAACATTTTTAAGTGTTTTTTATTTTAGTTTTTTAACTAATTTTATTTATTATTATTTTAGCTGTTTTAAAACATATTGTAGTTTTAGTTATCAATAACAACACTGGTTTTAATATCCTAAAATATCAAAAATTTGTGGCCATAGTGTACTGCTAAAAGTCATCAATAGATAGAGATTTGCACTTTTAAAATTTACTCTCAAAAGCAAAATGGACTACAAATTTTAATGACATCATCCTGCACTCAGGGGCGAGTCCAAATTTTGTCCAATCAGAATGTTTGCAGCTATTTTTCCAAACACTGGATATTTAAGATTCCAAAAGCCTTAATTTAATGCACTTATCCTAATGAACAAAAAAAAAATGCATTTTTGTTGAAGACTTCGTCCGGATGTGATTCAGAGCGATGATTAAAGCACAGATGAAGAACATCGAGTCCATCAACACCTCAAAGCTTCACAGTCGTTTCCTCTTCATGGGTTCAACATTTCTTTCAGTAACGTTAGGCAGTTTTGATTTATATGCTGATTAATGTTTGATGATTGCATTATTTGACATGTACGTCAGCAATGCTTATATCGCTTATTTCTGCTTCTTCTTTACCTGTGTTTTGATCCAAAGATTCTGTACTCTTTCAGTAGATGCGTAATAACGCCCCCTACCGTATAACACTGAAAACATGGATTGCTGGAGAATTCCGTTAATGGCGGGAAAAGAGTTAAAAACAAAAATGGGCAGGAAAAACCTTTAGGAGAATCCTGAGAAAGCCAAAAAATCGCTTTTCTCATCGTCTTGCATGGGAAGCATCTCTCTAGGGAGGCGTTTGTGTTATAATCTCATCCTCGGGACAGATCCGATGCTTTAGAACAAAGAATTGGGCTCAGATGAAGGAAGATGGATGCTGGTTTTTACCGGGGGGTAAACAGGCTCCCAGATTCACTCCGTATGGAAATGTTTCTGCTTTTTCTCAGAGGCAAAACACACACCTGGCTGAGAATCATAAACAGAGAAAATCATCAACTGTGCCTAAAAATAGATGAAAGAATCAAACTGGAGAGAATTTTAAGATATTTTCGGTCTGTACACTATGCAAGTACGTGAATGCAGCTCGATTTCATGCGTCCTTGCGTTTTGAAGTGTGTCAGAACATGATTCATAATGCAATGCATGGGACGCTAGCAGGCATTAGTGTACACTGTCTTCTTTTGCGGCACGTTTTCTCTTTCAGGTCGAACACCGTCCAGCTGCTGAGCAAGTTAGTTGAAGTTACTGGTTTAATTCTACAGACATATGAAGGAAACTCTTGAAAAGGATCCAAAGGGGGGGTTTCACAGTGATGCAATCCATAGTCATGTGACCGAGAACTGGAGGGCAAAACATCCATTGAACTGCAGCTCAGGACTGTCAATTTTCCATTTTAAAAGAAGAAAAACTAAAATATGAGAACAAAACGCACGTTTTGTGATTCACAGTATTTCAATCACTAAAAACAGAGAGACATTAACATGAAAAAGTGCATTATACAACAGTGATATTAAAAGATCAAATTCAATATATACTTTATTGATGATGCATACTATATACAGGTGAGCAGATTGACCAAGAATATAAATACAATGCACTAAATCTCTAAAAAGAGAAACACATTCTCTTTATAATGGTTTTCTATGGAAAAATGCTTAACTAGAAACTGAGCATTGTGTTTATATTCTCAGTTCATCCGCTCGCCTATATATATATTCTCAAAGTTCCTTTAAGGCAAATAATTTCAGTTGCCGGCCATCTTTGAAACAGCTGTTTCAGTCATGCAAGTACAGTTTGTATCTCTTTGAATGAGCTTCTCCAAAGCTTGCAATTAACTTTCATATATGAAATTGGCAATAAAATCTGACAACAACTGTCTCATCAATTTTCCAGAGTTGCTAATGGCAGCTGCAGTGACGTAATGACTTTACCAATCAGTAATTGGCTGTTTTATTCAGAAGGCGGGGCTTATTCAGCCACATTACGCCTTGCACTTTCTCCTATTCATATCATAAGTTTACAGTCTTTCTATATGTAAAGTCTTTGATAGTATGCATCATCATCAATAAGCTGTATATTAAATCTGGTCTTTTAATATCACTGTCTTATTACATTAGGACTTAGTACATTAAAAAAACTTTATTTGAATATCTTAATTTACAAGTGAATGTTCACTTAAAAAAGCTCCTCAACAAACAAACAACTTTCAATTGTATTTTTATATTTATCAATATTTTTTTGCATATTATTATATATTGTTTTAAGCATTTTTATATACTATTTTTATGGACCTAACCACATAGTTTTTCAGAGTTTTTGTTCATATTTTGAATTCGATTTTATTTTGTTTATTTTCGTTTTCATTTTAGTTAACGTCTTAGTGATTTAGTGTTTCTGTTTTATTTTTTAGGGGCCAGAGCTCACACATCTCAACATCTGCATGGTTGCATATGTTCATTAACTAGATTTGAAGTCTATGATGAAGATGTTGGATCAACATGAGGGTGAGTAATTTTCATTTTTTGACAATTATTCCTTGGATCAGTCATCGTTGGTTATCGGTGCCCAGTTCAGGAGTTCAGCCTGAACCGTACGGCCTGAAATCTCTGAGTGATATTTGCATCCATTAATCATGAAGGCTGAAGATCCTTCTAGAGCGTCTGACACTGGATGTCAGCGCTGTCACACACGCTGAGGCAGGAATGAAATCCCAGCGCTGGTCAAGGGCACCTTCAGTTCTGCAGGGACGCTCCGTGACCCTCGCTCTGCTCCGCGCTTCACTCTCTCTCTCTCTGACAGCCGTGCGGCTCAGAGATTTTGAAAAGGCCGACCACGTTTCAGAGAGCTGGGGAAGAGGGCCAGAGTCTCGCTTGAGTCGCAGGACTCGAGTTGCACAAGCTCCAGATCGCTGGAGATTTACTTCTCTGGAACAATTCTGCAAAACTGAGCTATTGTGGCAGTGTAAATCCAGAAAAATAAAATGTATGATGGTTTCCACAAAAATATGAACTTTTTTCAACATTGATAATGATCAGAAATGTTTCTTGAGCAGCAAATCATCATATTAGAATGATTTCTGAAGGATCATGTGACACTGAAGACTGGAGTAATGATGCTGAAAATTCAGCTTTGATCACAGGAATAAATTACACTTTACTATATATTCACATAGAAAACAGATGTTTTAAATTGTAACAATATTTCACAATTTTACTGTATTTTTGATTAAATGAATGCAGCCTTGTGAGCAGAAGAGACTCTTTCACAAACATTAAACAATCTTAATTATTCCAAACTTTTGACCGTTACTCAGTGTTGCCAAGTCTGCCGTTTTCCCATGGAATTGGGCTACTTTTACACTGTTGCCGCAGGTTGGTTTTCATTTCTGCGGGTTAAAGTGGCCCCAATTAACATGATATTTAGCCCCAACTTTACATCTCCAATCAATTCCTGCACTGATTTTTCTCATTGAATATCCTAGAAGTAGAATGGAAGTAATCTGTTTGGTTTCCGTTTTAATTTATTTTACTTTAATTCATTTATTTTTTAATGGGTTAAATCCATTTTAAGCATGTCTAAGCAATTGAATTCATAAAACTTTACCATAAATCTTTTAAAATGTAATCAAATTAAAAGTAACAATTCCCTTACAACAGAACATTGTATTTAAATTTTAGATATAAAAATACAGATGTATTTATATACAGTTGTGGCCAAAAGTGATGATATTATTATGAAAAGTGAAATATTATTACATATTTTTAATCATATTGCGTAGTTGTGCTTTGATTCAATTGTTTTATATGTTTATTTTTATATACGTTTTGTTGTTTTTTATTATAAACAGTAATATATTTCTGTCATAATTTCTTCAAGTTAAACTGATCTTTTTTTATTGGCGATTTTTTCTTGTTCGTTGTGACAACAATTTCCCACTATTTCTGTCCCATATGCTCTAAAATATAATTCATTATCAAAGTGTATTTTGGTAAAGACATGGTTACAAAAAATCTATTTTTTTGCACTCTCTCATAAATAACATTGCGCTATTTTTTTATCAAAAAAGTAACAGTGTAGCTTTAATTGTACAGCCTACTTGTAATTATTTAATTCAAAACTGCCAAATTCAGTGATATTCCGTGTTATACAGTAAATTCCATTTTCATGACTCTGATTCCATCATACGATTTTTGACGCCATGTGAAGTCCCTCTAAAAAAAATCCCCTTAATATTGTTATCCGTGTGCGTCCAGACCAACAGAACCACAAACACCCCGGCCAGACTCATCTATGGAACCGTCTGTGGTCCAAATCCCGGCTCAGACTCCCTCCACCTGCATGAATGCCCTGCTGTCCCAATTAGAAGGGAAAGGTTCAGCCCACGGCTCGCCGATTTTATCCTGCTGGTCTCCACGGCCTTCCCACTGTCACTTAGAGCATATCTCACCGGCGCGCCGACAAGAAACACAGCGTTTAATGCCTGTAATGATGCCACTATGAACTCTGTGTGTGTGAGTTTGCATTCGCTGCGTAGGTGTTCACACAAATATCTGAGATGATATCGAGCAACAACAGAGCGCTGGCCAGAGTATTTATAAATGCATGCATGGAAGGAAGAGTAAATGACAATGAGACAAAGAGAGAATATGTCTGCAGAGAAATAATGAGAAAGAGCCGGCTGATTAAATCACTTCATCTGTCTTGCATTCACATCTGCCCCACAGGCACAATGATCGCAGGTCTAATGAGCTCAGGTGAGCGGAGACACGTGAAGAAATCTAAAACAGAAGATCTACAATCAAGTGTGTACGCAAATATGAATCTGATTGAATTAAAGAGGCCATATTATGCTCTTTTACAAAGTCTTGATGTTGTTTTTGTGCTCTACTAGATTGAATGTTGATTGTTTTCCTCATATTCTCCATTGTTGCAGCTCCTCTCTTCCCAGTCTGTCAGTAACGCTCTGTTTAGTTCCCGTATCTATGAAGCTCCTCCTTCTGAAAAGAACAATGTGCTCTAATTGGTCGGCTGGAGCAGTGTGTTGTGATTGGTGTTTGGGAAATGTCCCGCCCCTTACCATAACCGCCAGTTACTACACACTACTAACTAACTCAACCAGGCCCCGCCCCTTTATTCTGCATATTAATTATTTAAATGAGGAATATTGTGAAGAAAACTCAAGACTACAATGGAGGCGTTTCAGGGAGTTCAGAAACACTGACACTGATATAGAGAAGAACTAGAGGGACTAGAGGGACTTTTACATGCTCAAGCAGCAAAATTACACACTAAAGAACGATGAACATGAACAAAAAGCATAACAGGTCTTCTTTAACTGAAAACATTTGCAATGCATTTTACTTCTTTAATGTATGTAAGCTAGTTTCCTCTACTGAATAAAAAAAAAAATAATTGAGACTTTTTATCTCGCAATTCTGACTTTTTTTCTTAGAATTGTGTAACATAAACTCGCAATTGAGAGAAATAAGGTCAGAATTGCGAGATATAAACTCACAATAGCGAGAAATAAAGTCAAAATTGCGACAAACTCACAATTGCGCAATATAAATTCACAATTCCGACTTTTTTTCTCAGAATTGTGCTTATATGTCGCAATTCTGACTTTGATCTTAGAATTGTGTTTATATCTTGCAATTCTGACTTTTTTCTCAGAATTGTGAGTTTAAATGTCGCAGTTCTGAGTTTTTTCACATAATTTTGAATTTCACAATTCTGAATTTTTTATCAGAATTTTGTTTAAATGCCGCAATTCTGACTTTTTTAGAATTGTGAGTTTATGTCGCAATTCTGAATTTTTTATCAGAATTTTGTTTAAATGCCGCAATTCTGACTTTTTTCACATAATTTTGAATTTGTCACAATTCTGAATTTTTTATCAGAATTTTGTTTATATGCCGCAATTCTGACTTTTTTTTAGAATTGTGAGTTTATGTCGCAATTCTGACATTTTTCTCAGAATTTTGAGATTTTGTCGCAGTTCTGAGTTTTTTCACATAATTTTGAATTTGTCACAATTCTGAATTTTTTATCAGAATTTTGTTTAAATGCCGCAATTCTGACTTTTTTAGAATTGTGAGTTTATGTCGCAATTCTGAATTTTTTATCAGAATTTTGTTTAAATGCCGCAATTCTGACTTTTTTCACATAATTTTGAATTTGTCACAATTCTGAATTTTTTATCAGAATTTTGTTTATATGCCGCAATTCTGACTTTTTTTTAGAATTGTGAGTTTATGTCGCAATTCTGACATTTTTCTCAGAATTTTCAGATTTTGTCGCAGTTCTGAGTTTTTTCACATAATTTTGAATTTGTCACAATTCTGAATTTTTTATCAGAATTTTGTTTAAATGCCGCAATTCTGACTTTTTTAGAATTGTGAGTTTATGTCGCAATTCTGAATTTTTTATCAGAATTTTGTTTAAATGCCGCAATTCTGACTTTTTTCACATAATTTTGAATTTGTCAAAATTCTGAATTTTTTATCAGAATTTTGTTTATATGCCGCAATTCTGACTTTTTTTTAGAATTGTGAGTTTATGTCGCAATTCTGACATTTTTCTCAGAATTTTGAGATTTTGTCGCAGTTCTGAGTTTTTTCACATAATTTTGAATTTGTCACAATTCTGAATTTTTTATCAGAATTTTGTTTAAATGCCGCAATTCTGACTTTTTTAGAATTGTGAGTTTATGTCGCAATTCTGAATTTTTTATCAGAATTTTGTTTAAATGCCGCAATTCTGACTTTTTTAGAATTGTGAGTTTATGTCGCAATTCTGAATTTTTTATCAGAATTTTGTTTAAATGCCGCAATTCTGACTTTTTTCACATAATTTTGAATTTGTCACAATTCTGAATTTTTTATCAGAATTTTGTTTATATGCCGCAATTCTGACTTTTTTTTAGAATTGTGAGTTTATGTCGCAATTCTGACATTTTTCTCAGAATTTTCAGATTTTGTCGCAGTTCTGAGTTTTTTCACATAATTTTGAATTTGTCACAATTCTGAATTTTTTATCAGAATTTTGTTTAAATGCCGCAATTCTGACTTTTTTAGAATTGTGAGTTTATGTCGCAATTCTGAATTTTTTATCAGAATTTTGTTTAAATGCCGCAATTCTGACTTTTTTCACATAATTTTGAATTTGTCAAAATTCTGAATTTTTTATCAGAATTTTGTTTATATGCCGCAATTCTGACTTTTTTTTAGAATTGTGAGTTTATGTCGCAATTCTGACATTTTTCTCAGAATTTTGAGATTTTGTCGCAGTTCTGAGTTTTTTCACATAATTTTGAATTTGTCACAATTCTGAATTTTTTATCAGAATTTTGTTTAAATGCCGCAATTCTGACTTTTTTAGAATTGTGAGTTTATGTCGCAATTCTGAATTTTTTATCAGAATTTTGTTTAAATGCCGCAATTCTGACTTTTTTCACATAATTTTGAATTTGTCACAATTCTGAATTTTTTATCAGAATTTTGTTTATATGCCGCAATTCTGACTTTTTTTTAGAATTGTGAGTTTATGTCGCAATTCTGACATTTTTCTCAGAATTTTCAGATTTTGTCGCAGTTCTGAGTTTTTTCACATAATTTTGAATTTGTCACAATTCTGAATTTTTTATCAGAATTTTGTTTAAATGCCGCAATTCTGACTTTTTTCTCAGAACTGTTTGTCGCAATTCTGACTTTTTCTTAGAATTTTGAGTTTATGTCGCAGCTCTGAGGTTTTTCACATAATTTTGAATTTGTCGCAATTCTGAATTTTGTTTTATCAGAATTATGTTTATATGCCGCAATTCTGAATTTTTTCTCAGAATTGTTTGTCTCAATTCAGACTTTTTTCTCAAAATTGCAATGTGTTGCTAGTTTATATCACAATTCTGAGAAAAGAAGTCAGATTTGTGAGTCACAATTACCTTTTTTTATTTAGTGGTGGAAACAAGCTTCCATAGTATTGTGACACATCTATAATAATAAGATGCACAAATGAATCATTCATGGTATATTAAGACGGTAAATAGTATCAATTTTCTCTTGACTTTAAAGAAAGATTCAAAGGTGAAATGTGAACTTTTTGCATAAAAAGTTTCAATATATTTAAACAAGATGTCAAGCTGCAAGGTCATTAATAGCGCATATTGCACAACTGCAAATTTAACCATGTAAAACAGCTGAATGTTACACAACAGCAGAGTCATGGCTTTTCTTCAAATTTTATTGCCCAGAGCAGCATCTGCAGTGCCAGCAAATCACACAGCAAAACTCTCAAATATGAAGCTCACAGCATCCCAACCTTGCGACTTGTTGCATCATAGCGCGCATCCCAAAACAGGTCATTATTTGTCAACAGCAGAACTCACTGGAGATAAACTGTACACACAGATCTGTGTATCGTCTGAGGACTAATCTCATTATGCGCCCCATTATTCTCCAGCGTCTGTTTCCATAAAGAGCCACAGCCCTTTGTTTCCAGAGAGGCGCTCAATTGTCAGGGGCCCCATGAGGGTCCATTCATCCCACAGAGACCAGATGCAAAACAAACAGCCGCCGTTAGACGCGGTTACGCAGCTGTTTAGAGCGGCTTGTGAAATGCTTAAATATATCGGTAAGACTTTACAGTACAGTACAGGTTTCATTCAGCATGAACTAACAATGAAAAATACTATAATAAGGTTATAGCTCATTGTTTGTTATTGCATCTCCACTGGGACCATATTGTAAAGTCTTACCAATATATCTAAAATTATAATGGGCATTTATGCATTTGCAATTGAAATGCATGCAGTTCAGTGCAATATCAGTGTCAATCGAACACGACTTTATCATTCCTGACACAAAATTTATGAAGAATCCCAGCTAAAGCAACAAAAATGTGTTTTAAAAACATTTATTCTTGGTTATGTGAATGTTAAAGGAAACATTAATGGAATGCATTTTGCATGTATTATGGAAAGTTACTTTTGAATGTTCTCGTTTAAAAAGTAGTAACTTTTAAAAACATTAGACTAAAATGTTCCAGAAAAACAATGTATAACTAATGTTTTTGTGCTAATGTTCTGAGAACAGAAGACAGAACTTTGAACGAATGTTCTATTAACGTTACCGGAAGAATGTTTGCTCAGAACCTTGCCAGAACGTTCTGAGAACGTTCCCTGTTAGCTGGGATATAGCCAGAAGCGCAGATCCCAAAAGGAACATGTTCTCCCCCAAATTTCTGTTTGTTTTCAATCCTACAGTCTTACCTTGGAACAGGAACGCTCTGGTGTCATCATGGAAGCCTTGCACCTGTGTCACACCGGAAAACCCTTCTCCAGGACTGAACTCCTGAAACACGCTGATCCGAACCGCTGGATCCACTCCAAACGCAGCCACTTCAACACAATCACAACATACAGCATTAAAACACAGAAGGAAGTAGATCACAGTGTTGGTGTCGCAGCCTCAGGTTCAGACCAATGCATTTCCAGCACTTCTCCAGTCGTTTGCATTTACTGCATAAGGATTTTTAAAAATCACTGTACATGGATTGAAGAGCAATTACTTTTTACATGACTTTCATTGACTTTTGCTTGCCTGGAAATCAAAATTCCTTTAAATTTACAGGTGGAAAAACATGACTTGTAAATTTCCCAGCAAGTGACCCACTGAAATAAACGTGAAATTTGGAAGTAGAAAGACTGATATGTATTGTCCTGCATCATCTTTTACAGTTTTGCATATATTATGCTTAATGTATGTAATTATAATAACCATAACACAGAGATGATGTTAGCAGCTCTTATATCTCTGATTACAGGCTTTGATCGCTCCATGGGGATGAATGCATGACCAGCTATTGAGAAATCGCTGATAATTGCCATCTGTACTCATAATCAACGGATCAGACTATAATAACTGATGCTGATCTCTCTGCCTACCTGCTGCCGCGTAAAATAATCCAACAAACAACTGCAATAATCCCATAGTGAATAATGCAATTAGTCCATGTTGCGATACTCCACGAAAATGCAATCACATATACGCTGGATTGTTCCTCCTCATTCAAACATTCCCACTGGATGAGAGGAGCATCACCGGAACTTAACGCGCGAATATTCCGTGAGGAGAAGCACCGGAGCCGCACAGGTGGTTCTGCTGGGTTATTGCGCAGCGCAGCGCATCAGACTGACTGCAGACCGACCGCGAGGATCCACCAGCCTGCTTCTGCTCTGCTCAGCCTCCCTCCGGCTGAGAGAGAGAGAGAGAGAGAGAGAGAGAGCTCGTTATCCCCCTGGTGGCTCTATATGGAAGCGCGCGCACTGAACGCAGACGCAACGCAGCTGTAGACGCAAACGCTGCATCGCGTTTAATGCTTTTTTAGACATATGTACAATGCTTAACTTTTTTTTTTCTTTTCTTTTTTCTTTTTTTTTTGCGCATCTCTCATGAAACACCTGATAAATGATAAGGCTTTTATTATATCGCCACTTCCATTCAACACAAAAACATCTATAGCCTAATACTTTATAACTATAACTAGTAGCATTTATACTAGTCGTTATATAATCATTACAATTCAATAGAAATAATAGAAAATAGAAATAGAATCAATGTTTAATAGAAATTAAACATTGATTTGTATATTTTAATATAGACTGGGGCTGGTTATCACATTTTCTATTCCAGTGAATATTTCTCAGGATTGATTGATTGATTGATTGATTGATTGATTTGCTTAATTAACACAGGTTTGTTCATTCATGATGTAAATTTATTAATATATAGTTGGCTATTTAGTTTACTTAATGTTGATTAGTAAGTAATTGTGATTCATTATATAGATTTATTAATAGTTTTTTATCTATTTACTGTATATTTACTTAACATACTGTATGTTGATTGATGATATAGATTTATTATCATCTAGTTATTTTTTTATTTATGTCAAAACACACTCTAAAATCTCTGTTGAACTTCCCATGGATATTGTCATGATATAGATTCAATAGTTAAGTCTTGTCCTACACTGTAAAAAAAATCCCAGTAAAATTTACGGTAAAAAACTGGCAGCTGTGGTTACCAGAACTTTACCGTAAAAAATACAGTAGTAACGTAAAAAAAAATCTGTTAAATTTACGGTAAAATAACGTATTTCATTAACTGATATAATGTTAATTTACCAACCTAATGAAGTACTAATATCTGTTTTGTACCTTTATAATACACTGACAGTCACCAAACACAGTGGTGATGAGAGTCACATGATGAATCAAAGTTCATCACAAGCAGATTTTCCACAAGCTGAGGAGGACAATACTAACATATGGAAGGTGCACACAGTGTCATTCACATACACACTAAACACCATCATGGTAACATGCATGAAATTTTAAAAATGCAATAAACATTAATTTAACAACATTAGATGTAACATAAAACCCTAATGTACATAACTGATTAGAAAAAAAATGAGAAAAACTAAGAAGAAACAGAGTTATTTCAACGAAAATATATCAAATGTGAAGTGTCACGCAGGGAATTGTGGGAATGTCAATTTACGGTTTTTCACTGTAAATTTTACAATGAATTGTTATTTTTCACTTCCAAAAACTGTTAATTTAACGGTATTTTACCATAAAATTACATTAAATGTACCGTTAGATCTATTACAGTTATTCACCGTATATAGTACGGAAACTTTCTGTAAACCAATTGACAGTTTTTCACCGCAGCAATTTTACAGTCTTTTACTGTTAAAATCACAGTCATTTTTTTACAGTGTAATGCATGTGGTTTTAGTTTAAGCTGTTTTACATGTGATCCCATGTTTTCCCCACACAAGCTTTAACCATGTAATGGTACTGAGCTGATAACCTAAAGGTTTTGAGTTCACTTCCAGACAAGTCTGACCTAGAAATGTCTCTGAAACACAAAACCTGTTTCATCTTACTCATATAGTCCCAAGCGCAGAGTCCCCAGTGTGCTGTTATGCTTATATATAACTGAACAGGGTTGTTTTCTCTTTATTAAAATGCATCAGTTCTCAGAATCACAGTTTCAAACCCACAGGTCCAGCTGTGAATGTAATGTGAGCGTTGCTTTAGTTATCAGGTGCTGGTGTGAAGCAGATCATGGCGTTTCGTCGTATCATTCTGGAGACACTGTGAATTGATTTTTCTCTCATGTGGTCAGTTTTGAATTGAACAGGACAGAGACTCTTTCAGAGTTGGCCTCAAACCACACGCTGTGACAGCCGTTTGAGAAACTTCACCTCACTGCGAGTGCATTACACCGTCATTGACCTTTCTCTTATACAACTGAACACACAATGCAATCAATCTTTACAATCACTATGATTACTCTTGCTGGCAATTTTTCAATTTCAAGGTTTTGCACAATATAAAAAACTACCACTATAAAATACTTTGAAATATATTACATATATAAGATTTATTGTAAATAACAAAAAGAAGAAGAAAATACAAAAACTGTGCCAGGAGAAAAATAAATTGCCAGTAATGATGAAAATATAAAATGTATTCATTAATTAATTCATTTTAATTTAATTTACATATATACTTATTAATAATATTAGAAAATAATGATTTATATTTACATTTATGTGTGCATATATATTTGCTTTTATAAATAGTATAATTATTATTTATATTATATTACAATATTATAATTAATGTTTTTTACTTAACTTATTTAAGTAATTTAATTTATTTTTACTTAATATTTTAAGTTAATTTTGTACAAGGTTTCTGTAAATCAGGAAAACGCTAAAATGTCATGTAAACATAGTGTGTAAAATATATATAAAATGTTATATTAATATATATTCATATATAATTTAAAATACATTTAATAAATATTATATTTTTATTATTTTTTATATATTTTAAAAAACATATATACAGTATATATAATATATGTAGAATATATTAAATTTATAAATAAACTTTATATGCATAACATGTTAATATATTTATACTGTATATAATGTTATATTATATATTCATATAATTAAATTTTTTTATTCATTTTTATATATTTTTTTTATTTAAATGCAATATATATAATATATGTACCATATATTACACAATATATTTTTTTTTCATTTTTATTTCTATATAATAATTTACTGTTTATATTTATAATTATAATTAATTTACTTTCAAATAATACATTTTATTTACTTAATCAAGTAATTTGTCTTATTTTCTTTTCAGACTGTGGCTTTTGTTTCTGGATTGTAATCAGGCCACTTTTTCCTCAGCCATGCGTCCTTCTGACAGATCTGTGACACTGATTCTGCTCTGGATGTCTTTGAAAAGAGTTCGACTAGTCTCTTACTCTTAACAAGACGAGAACTCTCTCAGAAACTGACCCAGTAAATCGAGCGGTCAAGCTGCGTTTTGGCTCTGAACAGAGGAGCTTTGCTCGGCCCTGGTGACCCCTTTGGCGGCGCTGAAAGGCCAGTCAGTCTTATCTGAGACCCAGCAGCCATTATGGAGTCTGTCCCTCTCCTACAGCAGAGAAACACGGCTCACGTTCCCAACTAATCCCACCAGATCCCACAATAAGAGAGGAAAGGCTCAACAACAGGCCGTTTTCTTACAGGGTACCAATAAAGACTGACAGAGCAGATCCGCTCTAGCCTGGGCTCCAGTGATGAGGGAAGGTCTCAACACGGACTCTGACAGTCTAATATCACCTCAGATGTGAGACAGCTGCTGGATCACAGACGGCCAGAGCGTATTTAAATAGACCTCATAACTGCTCTGGGAAGATTTATTGAGAGGATTTCATATTTTGGTTACCCGGCATGTAATTGTCTAGAGAGAGAATGTTTCTGATGTGACTGATTGCAATTCAGAGGGTGACATGATGACAGAAAACCTGGAGACAATAATATATGATGGGAACAGCTTCACAAAGAATCTCAATTATGTCAAATGCAAATGTAAAACTTACAAACGAGCATTCTTATGCAGTTGCTAATGTGTTCTGTGTGGTTCCAAATGTGTTTTAACTGGGTGCTAGGGTGTTGCTATGTGGTTGAAAATGTATTTTGAGTGGTTGCTAAGGTGATGCTATGGTGTTGCAAATGTGTTTTGTCTGGTTTCCAGAATGTTGCTATGTGGTTGCAAATGAGTTTTAAGTGATTGCAAATGTGTTTTGAGTGGTTACTAAGGCATTTTTAGGTAGTTGCTAGGGTGCTGCTATGTGGTTGCAAATGTGTTTTGAGTGGTTGCCAAGGCATTTTTAGGTAGTTGCTAGGGTGTTGCAATGTGGTTGCAAATGTTTTTTTCTCAGGCATTGCTAGATGGCTGTTAGGGTATTGGGTCCCACTTTATATTAAGTGGCCTTAACTACTTTGTACTTACATCAAAAAATAAGTACAATGTACTTATTGGGTTCATATTGAATTGCAAAACACTTTTGCTGATATTGAGGTGGATACGGGTAAGGTTAGGGAAAGCTTTGGTGGTATGGGTAGGTTTAAGGGTAGGGGTAAGGGTTAAGGGATGGGTCAACAGTGTAATTATAAATGTAATTACAGAAATTAATTACAGATGTAATTACATGCAGGTGTTTTTAAAATATAAGTACAATGTAAAAACATGTATGTACACAATAAGTGCATTGTATCAAATGATTAATTAAAATGTAAGTACATAGTAGTTAAGGCCACTTAATATAAAGTGGGTCCGGGTATTGCTATGTGGTTGAAATGTGTGGTTTCTGGAGTGTTGTGATTTGGTTGCAAATGTGTTTTAAGTAGTTGCTAGGGTGTTGCTATGTGGTTGCAAATGTGTTTTGAATGGTTGCTAAGGCATTGCTAGGTGGTTGCTAAGCTGTTTCTATGTTGTTGCAAATGTATTATGTGTGGTTGCTGGAGCGTTGCTATGTGGTTGCAAATGTGTTTTGGGTGGCTGCTAAGGCATTGCTAGGAAGTTGCTAGGGTGTTGCTATGTGGTTACAAATGTGTTATGTGTGGTTGCTGGAGTGTTGTGATGTGGTTGTAAATGTGTTTTGAGTGGCTGATAGGGTGTTACTATGTGGTTGCAAAGAGGTACCATTAGGTTAGTGTTAGGATGGTTGCTAGGGCATTGTTAGGATGTTGCTATATGTTGCAAATGGGTTTTCAGTGGTTGCTATGGTGTTGCTATGTAGTTGAAAATGTGTTTTGAGTTGTTGCTAAGGTGTTGCAAATGTGTTACATGTGGTTGCTGGAGTGTTGCAATGTGGTTGCAAATGTGTTTTAAATGTGGCTGATAGGGTGTTGCTATGTTGTTGCAAAGAGTTAACTTTAAGTTAGGGTTAGGACGGTTGCTAGGGTATTGTTAGGGTGTTGATATGTGTTACAAATGTGTTTTAAGTGGTTGCTACGGTGTTGCAATGAGTTTGCATATGTATTTTTGGTGGTTGTAAAGGCATTGCTAGGAAGTTGCCAGGGTGTTCCTATGAGGTTGCAAATGTGTTATGTGTGGTTGCTGGGGTGTTGCAATGTGGTTGCAAATGTGTTTTGAGTGGTTGATAGGGTGTTGGTGGGTGGTTGCTAGGGTGTTGCTATGCAGTTGCAAAGGTGTTTTCAGTGGTTCCTAACCTGTTGCTATGTGATTTCTTGGGTGTTGTGGCTGGTTGCTAGGGTGTTGTGGCCTGTTGCTAGGTGTTTACTTCCTAACTCACATGAAACATGTCCAGCACCATTGTGTCTCTTTGATCTTCTGGTCTGTGTGTGATTCTAGTTCCTCCTTCATTGTGTGTATGTGGGATTTATTCACCTGATTTCCAGTCCAGCTGGTAAAAGATGGTGCATCTGATCACTTAGTAAAGTATTCATGTCTGTAGGACAAACACTGCAGTGCAGGACGATGCACACTAAACTTTAAGGGGTTGGATCAAATGAATGTAAGTGCTAGTAATTGTTATGCTTGCCTTAGCAAACACCACTAACTAATTAGTTCAATTTAAGTAGAACAGAAGTCGATGGGAGATGCATACAGTGAAATAAAACATGCCGTGTGTGTGAGAGAGAGAATGAGAGTGTGTGTGTGTGTGTGTGTGTGTGTGTGTGTGTGTGTGTGTGTGTGTGTGTGGTCCATCAGTTATTGATGTTGTGGCTGATGGGACTAAAGCTCATGAAACACAATAATACAGTCATCCTCACAGCACGTCATTTTCTAAAGTGCCACCAGGAAAATAAAATCATTCAAACACAATCTGAAGCCTCTTCCAGACAACAGCAGCCACTCGAGACCCTCGAGAAATAACAACAGAGACAGAAAGGAGAAAAGAAAAAGCTCAGAAAGTGCCCCAGTTTTTCTCTTATTTGTGTTATTGAAAGTGAAAAAACAACTGCTAAGCAACAAATATTTCTTGTGTAGCAGTAAATAAAGCAGCACCTGTGCTGTAATCTTTGCTCACCTGCGCAGAGCCACGAGCGGCTGATGTTGTTTCTGATGGGGTCTGCAGTATTGAACTGTAGGAACGAGTTTCTGAAGCACACTAGATTGTTTTCACACATTCTGAACTGCAGAGTTTTTACCTTGGTTTAATTTGCATTGTAGAACATGAATCACAGTCCACAGACAACCAAAAACCACAAGAACCTAAGAGTTTAGTTGCATAACAATCATAAAAATTCACATCATGTAACCAGTTTATATTGAAAATGAATCAATTAATATGGCATTTTCCTCAAGCAGCATAATAATCTTTCAGAATCTTTAAGTACATTACAACAAAATCTAGTTATTTCAGCAAAAAAAGTGTCATTTCATAATGTAGACAAAGTAAAAGAAAAAGTACTGTATGCAGGCTTAATTTACGAGTTAATAATATTTACGAGTTGAATGCACATAAATGCACCACAAAATCGTTAATATGAGTGGGAAGCTCTGGACTTTCTTTAAGTCCCGGTGAGAAATGGCCGAATACTTCAATACTCTATACTGTAGGTATACAACAAAATAAGCTAATTTCCTGCTCAAAATATAATAGCATTGCAATACAACAATAACGATAAAGTTTACAGTGGCTTCATAAATTAATCAAAAACATAAAAAAGCAAAAACATTTAACAAGTATTTTAAAAAAAATTTTTGTGTAGTTAATTAAGAGAAGGTATACCTTGAACCCATCTGACATCATAAACATAACTTCCCAACTCGTAAATAC
Source organism: Megalobrama amblycephala (assembly GCF_018812025.1). Lineage (NCBI taxonomy): Eukaryota > Metazoa > Chordata > Actinopteri > Cypriniformes > Xenocyprididae > Megalobrama > Megalobrama amblycephala. The sequence goes on from NC_063058.1 coordinate 32,322,625, forward strand.
GAACTTCCGAGGAGGACTTGTCTTGAACTCACCATGATGGCACAAGCGCAGTGTCTTCATGTCATTTATTGTAAAACACTGACCTCTAGTGACACAAAACTGACTAGCTGAGTTTTACACAATGACCAATCATCTGAGATCGAATATATATAGGTTTGGATGACGTGAGGGTGAGTAAATAATTACAGATGTTTAATGTTTGGGTTTTAAGAAGGCCTACTCCTTGAGATAGATATTGTAACAAAGTAAATAAGTAATACTTTTCTCCATGCAGCTGTATACTTGTAGATAATAAGACTAAAATACAACAATAAACATTCACAGGATGAGATTAATCTTACTGTGCAACATACATGAGTTCCTTCAGTGCACAATTTGGATCATTCAGTAGATCAGAGATGATCTTGACTGCTGATCCTATCAAGTGATTGCCTCTCAGATCCAGCTTTCTCAGGTGTAAGGGGTTTGAACGCAGAGCTGAAGCCAGATAACCACAGCCTTCATCTGTCACCTTACAGTCAGATAATCTACAAACACACACAGAAACAATGAAGATATCTGTGACATCAGAACTCACAACAAACACTTCTAAATATGTTGAATAATCACACATCCATTTAATATAAACTGATAAGAGTTAAATCTCTCATTTCAGAAACTATAAGTTTTGTTGAAAGGTAGGGATGTAACGATCTTATCAATAATGTGGTATCGCGATAGCAAATTTGTCTCAATATCATTGTGGTCACACAACTGTATGAAATGATATGTCTTTTGGGCAAAAAGTGTGTATTTTTTCAGCCCAGTGAAGCAGAATGGAGGGAAGTGATAATAGGATTGGAAACTGAGAACTGGTTCTTATCCAGAAGGAAGTGTGAGGAGTGTATCCTTTAATAGAGATGTCTCACCTCATTAATATTATAGCAATGAACAAAACAATCTTTTCAAACACACAGTATAATTATTTCTGTTACAAATATTCCACAGAATATAACCCAAAAATGTCTTATATATCACTTATATATATTTTTTAATATAAGTATTAAAAAAGTTTATTATTCAGATAAACGATGATGTCTATGTTACCAGTCAAACAGAATAAATCACCTTTTGAAAATACTTTAAACAACGACTGTATCGATTGCATTATGCCACTAGGTGGCAACAAATTACTGTTAAAACTATCTGTCACTCAATCATTTTTAAAAGAAACAAGTGAAGTCTATATGAATCCCATTTACAAAAATATTCTGTTTCACCTGTCTAGATATTACATGTTTGTTCTAGCATCTTATTTGTTTTGAATTTGTGGTAACACTTTTCAATAAGGTTGATTTGTTAACATTAGTTAATGTATTAACATGAACTAACCATGAACAATACATTTGTTACTGTATTTGTTCATCTTTGTTAATGTTAGGTGATAAAAATACAGCTGTTAATATTGTTCATGTTAGTTTAACATTAAATAATGTTAACGACTATTGATTTTAATAATGTATTAGTAAATATTGAAATGAACATTAACAAAGATTAAAGAATGCTGTAGAAATGCAGTTCAGTATTAGTTAATGTTGTCACGGTTGATCAATCCGCTGTCTCATTCTGGTGTCTGTGTGTTTGTGTGGGTGTGTCTGGTTGATTGTTTCGTGTGGGCGTCGCCGCTGATTGTTGATCAGCGGCAGCTGTGTGCAATTATCATCTGCCTATTTAACGCCTTGTCTTTCGTCTCGTGTTTGTCAGATCGTTGTTTGGAGTCCTGGTGTTGTGTCCTGTGCTCTCTCGTGTATGTTTGTTCCCCAGAGTGGATTACCTCGTCATTGTTTCCTGTTTCCTGTTCTTCGTCGGACTCTCTCTTTGGATTGCACTCACGGACTCACGGGCTCACGACACCATCTCACCTCACCACAGGATTCCAGCTGCCCATCGAAGTCCCTGCGTCACCACTCTCCTGCTACTGTCTTTTCTCGTTTGCTGACTAACTCTGGTGTGAAGCTCTAATAAAGAGATTAACTTGCAATTGCATCTGTCATTCTTTCTGTGACAGAACGATCTGACCAACTATGGATGCAGCAAGTTCAGCAGCGTTGACGGAGTTCATCAATCACAGCATTTCTCGTATGGATCAACAACAGGAGAGTATCTCTTCAACCGGACGCGCTGTTCAAGCGCTGGTGGCGCAGGTGTCCGAGCTCTCCCAGCAGCTTCAAGAACTTCGCGCTCCCACTGCGCCGCCCACGCCGCCGATTCCCCCACACCTCTGGAGCGAATGGACCAGCCGGAGCCACGCCTCCCGGTTCCTCAAACCTACGCTGGTGAGCCGAACTTTTGCAGAGCCTTCTTGACCAGATGTTCCATGCATTTCTCGTTGCAGCCACGCACATTTGAAAGAGAAGAATCCAAGGTGGCGTTCGTACTGACGCTTTTGACTGGTCAGGCTGCTTTGTGGGGAATGGCGGTGTGGGAGAACCAGGACCCGTGCTGCGCCTCGTTCCAGGCACTCGCCGCCGAGATGAAGAGGGTGTTTGACCGTGCGGTGGCGGGCAAGGACGCCGCTCGACAACTCACTGAGCTCAGACAAGGAAATCGCACGGTCGCCGAATACTCTATTGAGTTCCGCACCCTGGCGGCGGAGTGCCGATGGAACGAGGAGGCGCAGTGGGATGTATTCCTGCATGGGTTGGCGACCGTGTCCACAGAGAGATCTACGTGTTGGACCTTCCTCAAACCCTCAATGGACTCATCGATCTCGCCTTACGAGTGGATGCTCGCCTCCAGCGGCTGGAGCGTCTTGCTCTTCCCAGTCCTGTTTCCCGTGGAGCGGAGGGTCGGTCGGCCAGCTCAGCGGACACGGTCGGCCCTTCATCCGATCCTGAACCCATGCAGGTAGGGAGAGCTCGGCTTTCCCGGGGGAGAGAGAAAGGCGGAGATCCCAGGGATTATGTTTGTACTGCGGCGGAACGGCCACTTCCTACGGTCATGTCCGGTAAAAGACCAAGCCCGGTAGTAATGAAGAGGCTACTATCGGGTGGGATCTCCGCCGAGAAGTCCTCACCATCCACTCTCCTTCCGGTAAGACTGAGATGGGCCACACACAACCTCACCTGCCAGACACTGCTAGACTCTGGGGCTGAGGGGAACTTCATGGACACCAGCTTTGCACGCAACAACAACTTACCCACCATTCTACTCAACCAGCAGATCACAGTCAACGCACTCAAACGGACAACGGCTCCCCAACATTTCTCAGTCTACCGATTCCATTACTCTCATCACGTCTGGCAACCACACCGAAAGCATCCAGTTTCTTCTCATGGACTCCCACTGGCACCCATTGTACTCGGACACCCCTGGCTCACTGAACACAACCCCAAGTCGACTGGCAGCAGCACCCATCACGGAGTGGAGCACTCATTGTCACAGGTCTTGTCTTTTGTCTGCTTGTTCCACTGTGTCTGCTTCTGTGTTACAGGAAGAGGCGTGGATTTGTCAAACGTGCCCGCGAGTACTTGGATCGAAGGAAGTGTTCAGTAAGTCCCGTGCTGCTTCTCTTCCTCCGCACCGTCCCTACGACTGTGCTATAGATTTAGTGCCGGTAAGTCTCCGCCTAAAGGCAAATTATACTCTCTGTCCGCTCCCGAGAGGAGGCCATGGAGAAATATATTTCTGATTCTCTGGCAGCGGGGTTCATCCGTCCTTCCTCTCTCCAGCGGGGCGGGGTTAATTTTTGTGGTAAGAAGGATGGTTCCTTGCGACCTTGTATTGATTACCGAGGGCTGAATAACATCACGGTAAAGAATACTTATCCTTTGCCGTTGATGTCTTCAGCCTTTGAGAGGTTGCAAGGAGCATCCATTTTCACTAAATTGGACTTAAGAAACGCATATCATTTGGTTCGCATCAGGAAGGGGGATGAATGGAAGACCGCTTTTAACACCCCTAGGGGGCACTTTGAATACTTGGTCATGCCCTTCGGGCTGTCCAATTCCCCGGCGGTCTTCCAGGCACTCGTCAATGACGTGTTGAGAGATATGGTCGACCAGTTCATTTATGTCTACCTGGATGACATATTGATTTTTTCTTCATCTCTCCAGGAACATGTGCAACACGTCAGACGAGTGCTTCAACGTCTGTTAGAGAATGGGCTTTTTGTCAAGGCGGAGAAATGCGATTTCATGCACAGTCTGTTTCTTTCCTAGGGTACATCGTCTCGTCTGAGGAGTGCGCATGGATCCTGACAAGGTTAAGGCTGTGGTGGATTGGCCAAGTCCAGATTCCCGTAAGGCCCTACAGAGGTTTCTGGGGTTCGCCAATTTTTACCGGCGGTTTATTCGCAATTTCAGCCAACTAGCCACGCCTCTGACCACTTGACCTCCCCCAGAATGACGTTCAGGTGTCCGATGCAGCGGAGGCTGCATTTACCAAACTGAAGAGTCGCTTCGTTTCGGCTCCCATTCTCATTGCCCCTGATTCCTCACGTCAGTTCGTGGTGGAGGTCGACGCGTCAGAGGTGGGGGTAGGTGCAGTGTTATCTCAGCGTTCTCCCACAGACGATAAGATGCACCCTTGCGCATATTTTTCTCATCGTTTGTCTCCCGCCGAACGCAATTACGACATTGGTAACAGAGAGTTGTTGGCAGTCAAATTAGCATTGGAGGAGTGGCGACATTGGTTGGAAGGTTCGGGGTACCTTTTATCGTTTGGACGGATCACAAGAACTTAGAGTATATCCGATCAGCTAAAAGACTTAACTCCAGGCAGGCTCGGTGGGCACTTTTTTTCGGACGATTTGATTTTTCTTTCTCGTACCGCCCGGGCTTCAAGAACATCAAGCCCGATTCTTTATCTCGCATTTTTGACCCTTCCGAACGCCTGTCTACTCCCGAGTGTATTCTTCCTGAGACATTAGTGGTCTCCACTCTTACATGGGAGGTCGAATCGAAGGTCTTGGTGGCCTTAGAAGGGGTAACGCCTCCGCCCGAATGCCCACCGAATCGTTTATTTGTGCCGCAGAAGTTGAGGTCCTGCGTTATCAAATGGGGTCACTGTTCCAACGTAGCTTGTCATCCAGGGGTTAATCGTACCAGGTTTTTGGTTAAGCAACGATTCTGGTGGCCTGCCATGGCTCGTGACATTCGCAGTTTTGTTTGACTTATAGAGTGTGAACAACAGTGAGCTGAAAAAAACAGGTTTGACATCAAATCATAAATATAAACGTTTTTGTCGATCGCATTTAGCTTAAAGCATCTGAAGAAAATATCAGCCAGTGGAGGTCAGAAAAAACTTAATTCAAAGGGAAAACCAGATTATTTTTCTTCCCCATTGGCAAAGTTTTATTCTTGTGTTCAGCATCTTAATTTTAAAGGGTTCACCCAAAAATGAAATTTCTGTCATTAGGTTTAAGTACTCACCCTCATGTCATCCCAAACTCGTAAGACCTTCGTTTGTCCTCAGAACACAAATTAAGATATTTTTGATGAAATCCGAGGGTATCTGATCCACACATACGCAGCAATGCCACTGCATCTTTTGAAGTCCACAAGGGTATTAATGACATTGATAAAACATTTAACGTGTCTGCAGTGGTTCAACCTAAATGTTATGAGGCGACAAGAATAGTTTTTGTGCACAAAAACAAAACAAAAATAACGACTTTATTCAACTAATTTGTCTGCCCCTGTTAATCTGATGCATTATTTGCATTGCAGAGCGTTGCAGAGCCTCCGTGTTTATGTCCGAACACGGACTCAGTATTTGCTGGCTCTGGTCACGTGAGCACCACAAGGCATGCGTGTAATGCTGACGCAAGGTCCGGCCAATACTGAGCCTGCGTTCGGGCATAAACACGGAAGCTCTGCAATGCTCTGCTATGCAAATAACATATCAGAATAACGTAACCTTCCTTTCCTGCTAATTCCTTTATATGTGACTCCATTCAGCCTCCCAGTAACAGCATCCAGTCAGACTCTCTCTACACAGAACCTGACGAAACTCATCAAATCTCTCTGGATGATCAGGATACGGCTGATCCTCAAACACGAGTGTCATATTTCTGTTCTCCTCAGAGAGAATGAGACGAGTGTCTGCTGTGTTTAGATCCAGTGTGAGATTAAAACCATCTGAAGACAAGAAGAGAGAACAAAACAACATTAACCACAGATACATGTGTCATATTCCATGATATACACTATAAAAACACAGACTTACTTAGTGAGGATATTAATTATAATAAATTATAAATGTTTAATTATAGTATATAAAGTCACACCAGAATTCTGAGTTTTGTAGATAAAGCTAACTAAGCAATATCACATGAGCAAGAGTGAAAAAACTGCGAGGATTACAATGGTCAAAGACGCCTGTCTAATGCTTGTTTATAAGAAATAGTGAAGACAGATGAAAGAACCGTGTGTGAAAGAACTCAAACGTGTGTTAGCTTGTCAAAATGATCCCTTGATGGTGAAGACAATGAAGCTGCAGAAGAAGATCCAGTGTCAAAACATGGAAGAGCCTCAATTGAATAGGAGTATTTTGGTTTAAAAATATTAAAAATGCCATGTAAAAATGCCTGTACAGTAGATCATGTGGAAGAGGAAATATGACAAACCTGTCAGTCCAAGCTCAACATGGTTATATTCTTACCAAAGAAGAAATCCATTGATTCTGAACCAAATAAAACCTGCCCATTCTCAAAGGGACAGTTTACACAAAATGTAAGCTCTGTCATCATTTTACTCACTCTCATGTGTTTCCAAACCTGTGTGGATTTCTTCTGCTGAACACAAAAGATGATACTTTGAAATTTTGGTGACCACTGACTTCCAATGTAAGGAAAAAACACTGAGACATCTCTTAAAATAAGTGAAAAGAAAATGTCTTCTTTTGTGCTCCACAGAATAAAGAAAGGCATACAGGATTGGAATGACGTGAGGGTGAGTAAATAATGACAGATTTTAAATGTTTGGGTGAACTATCTTTTTAAGAAGGTCTACTCATTGAGATTGATATTGTAACAAAGTAAATCAGTAATCTTTTCCTCCATGCAGCTCTACTACAGACCCTTTCCACATTTCACTCCACTATACACTTGTAGATGGTAAGAACGAAATACAATAACAAACATTCACAGGATGAGATAAATCTTACCGTTTAGTATCCAGTTTGTTCAGTGCACAGTTTGGATCATTCAGTAGATCAGAGAGCATCTTGAGTCCTGATCCTCCCAGGTTATTGTAGCTCAGATCCAGCTCTCTCAGGTAAGAGGGGTTTGAACGCAGAGCTGAAGCCAGATAACCACAGCCTATATCTGTCACCTTACAGCCCCATAGTCTACAAACACACACAGAAACAATGAAGATGACTGAGACTGTGACATCAGAACTCACAAAAATGCTTGTTGAATAATTACACATTCATTTAATATAAACTTAAATATAATGATAAGAGTTAAATCTCTCATTTCAGAAACTATAAGTTCTGCTGAAAGGAGAATATGGTTCTGAGCAGATCTATACAGCCATCTACCAGATACTGAGGATCATAGGCACATAGATTTGATTTTTCTGAAGGAAACAGACGTGTTCATGTAAGTTTGGGTTTGAGGTTCTGAGTAAATGAAATGCTGCATCAGCGGTGACTTAAACTGTGTTGTTGACACTCGACACATTGGTTTCTGCACACTATTATTCTTTCCTTTTGGAGAGAGTGACTGTTATACATATACAAAAATATTATTATAATATTCCTGGATTTTAAAAAAATATATGAAAGAATGAATCTCAAACCTCAGTATCTCCAGCTGACAATTTGTGCTCTTCAGTCCATCAGAGAGCAGTTTCACTCCTGAGTCCTGCAGGTAATTGAGACTCATGTCCAACTCTATCAGACGGGAGTTTGATGATAGTAGAAATGATGCCACAGTTTCACAGCACTGGTCCATGAGATTACAGCCTTCCAATCTGAACAGAATAATAAAAAACTAAACAATTACACATCCATTAATGGTATGTAAAGTAACGAAGTACAAATACTTTGGCCCAATCCCAATTCTACCCCTTACCCCTTCCCCTTTCCCCTTCCAATTTGTTTCGTGCGTTCACGTGAAGGGGTAGGGGTGTCCCAATTCTCATTTGGTTGGAGGGGAAGGGGTAGGGGGAAGGGCCAGGTAGCCCTTCAAACGAAGATTTTTCTGGACCACACTTCAGACGAAGGGGTATGATAAATTTCCAACATGGCCGACCGAGCGAGCAGAGAGACCCATAAATGTAAGTATTTTCTTACGGTAAACAGTATTTTAGTAATAAATAATCACTTGTTTTATGTTGCCTTTAATCTTGTGTTCATGTATATACGGTTATGTTCTCCGAAAAAAGATTTGTTAAAATCGCTATGAAAAAAGTTCGCTAATGTTTTTTACTTTATGATAGTTCCACAACATATTTTTTTATTTTATTGAAACCCGCGTTGATTTGACAACATAAATTCAAATCCGGTGGCAGCTAACTTGTCTTTTTGCCGCATGCCTGATTAATGTATTGTTTTGTTGTGGTTACGTCCATAAATACGTGTACGTTACATGATATAAACAAAAAGTGCATTCAGTTTGCGTGCTTATTCATCAGTATTGTATGTAGGGACTCCTGAGGAAACACGCAAGCTCATACGTTTTCGTGCAGAAAACGAGCAGCGTTTCTTGAAATCGAAATACACAGCAAAACAACTTTGGGAGTGAGTCATCTGTTAAACGTTTATGTTGCTTGTGCCTGATTACTGTGAGATATGTGCACTAATAGTAAAAATAGCTGTCGCCCAAGCAACAGAGATCACTACAGCTATCGATGGCATCTTAGAAGTGTGTGATAAACATCGGTGCATCTATGACGTAGGAGCTAGCGATGACTTATGATGACGTGTAACGGTCTAGTAGTGGTGTCCCATTTCTTAGGGGAATATTTTCAGCCCTACCCTTTGACACTCTGTTTCAAGGGGCAAGGGGAAGGGGGAAGGGGAAGGGGAAGGGGTGTAAAATAGAATTGGGATTGGGCCTAAGTTACAGTATATTAAAAGCTTTTTTTAGAATTTTTAATTTGAGTATTTTAATTTGTTGAAACTTTTACTTCACTGCATTTTAAAGCCAAATATTTTTTACACCGACAAACAACCTCTTGTTAATAGTTCACCTGATTTTTTAAAAATTTTCATTGGTTTCATTGTGAAAAGAGAGTGCAGAGAAGCAGCATGTAGTCAGTGTGCAGTGGGTGAGCTCAGAGTATGAGTGCACTGCAGTGTTTACATGTCCTCTTATTATAAGCAACGGGAACTCTCCAATAGGCCCATAATTCCACCATATTAAGCACTGGTATTCACAACAACCATACTCCAAATGTGTGACAAACAGTGAATAAACCATGCAGCTGCAGCATGAGAGCAGAGAGAGACAGGCCTCCAGCACAGTGATGATGAACTTGCTTGAGCCGGCCGCTCTAACCAGTGATAAACACGAGAGGCATTCGACCCATCTGAATTCAACACTTCTATGATATAGGAATCATAAAGGCAGTTTCTAACACTAGAAATACTGTAGAAATTATGAATTAAATTTTTTTTTTAGAAATCATTTGGCCAAATATCTTAAATATCTTCTTTTTTAATGAACTTAAATTTAATTAAAGAAATTAATTAAATAAGGAAATGCAGTTAAGACCCTGATGAAAGATCAATATCTCTCAATCTGTCAGAAACATAACCCTACATAAATTAAGAGTTAACTTTTTACTTTTACTCTGTCTCCTCTCCACAAACAAGCTGGTGTGTGGTGAGCATTCAGGCGCAATATGGTTGCCATCTCACCATCCAGGTGGATGCTGCACATTGGTGGTGGTTGAGGAGATTGCCCCTTCCATATATAAAGCGCTTTGAGTACCCATTGGTGGTGGTTGAGGAGATTCCCCCTTTCATATGTAAAGTGCTTTGAATGCCAAGAAAAGTGCTATATAAATGTAATTATTATTATTATTAGAGACGTTTTTTTAATTTTGAAAAAGAAAATACATTGAAAGATAAATTCACGGGAATAGATGGGATTTTTCCAGGCAATGCCAATCCTGGCAATTCTTAAACACATAAATTCGAGTCAAAGACCACTCCTAGTATAACGTCATGAGTTGCCATCTCTTAATTACGGTAGTTATGGCGTGAGCGCAGCATAAGCTCATTGTTTTGGTTCAGAAGAAACTGTAATGGTGCATACGCTGATTGGTCTGTGCAGTGCCGATGCATCTCGAACATAACTTCTGCCAAGAGCAACGCGAGTAAAGCAACCCACAATTTAGTTCGGCAACGCATGATGCTGTGTGGGGCTGTCTTCAGTCTGTGCCACACAGAAAGTGCATAAATGGACTTTTGAGCCTTGTGTCCCCATGCACATTCAAGCCACACAGCTTGTTCAACTTAAGCATTGGTTGCTGCCCGACCAAGCTACAGCTGCAGAGGTAGTAGAAAGAGTTACGGTGAATCGGCTGTTGCGGTCCCTTCCCCACCCTCGCCGACAAGCAGTGGGACTAACCAACCCCACCACACTGGCTGAACTCGTGGAGGCAGTGGAGCTTTCAGAGGCAACCAAGTTGGGCCGGTCTCTTCTCCCAATCACCTGCATTCATGGGGACACCAGGTATATTCCCATGCAAACAGTATCGATCTCTGCTGCCCCAGGAACCTGGTCAGTGGAAGTTGGCGTTTTCCCTGACCTGCCAGTGCCCTTGCCCTTGGGGAGAGACTGGCTTGGGTTAGACCAACTCCTGCGCCAAACAGAGTAGCCCAACTGCCGGAAAAAAACAGCCAGACCGAAAGGAAGATGCAGTCGTCAGGCTTACCTTGCTTCAGAGAGTGAGAGAGCGAGTGAGTCAGCCAGTATTAATGTTGATGTCTACTCTGATCTCTTTCAGCAGGTTATGTCAGGTTACGTTTGGAGGATACCTCGGTAGGGATCAGTGGGAGGTATGACTGCCTAAAGCACTGCTGAAACCAGGTCAGAATAGTGGATGGAAATGAACGCCTACCCCCTCTTCACCCCTCCCCGCAGTTTGTAATAAAAAAATGGCTTGTTGTACTGTGTGGCGATCAGGCGGGGTGAAGAAAAGGAATTGATGGTTCTGCCAAAAGGAAAGACAGACCTGGTGATGACATTAGCCCATTCTCATCATATGGCTGGACATCTAGACACATAAAATACCCTCCTACGTCTCCAGGAATGATTCCACTGGCCGGGTATGAATATGGATGTTCGTTGCTTTTGCCAAGCCTGCAAGGCCTGTCAGAGAACCACTCCAAAGAAACCAGTCCCTCTGATCCCGCTTCCATTCACTGAGGTGCCATTCACCCGTAATGTGTGCTGCTGGGTAGGGACCCCTACAGAGATACTCACAGACCAGGGCACGCCCTTCGTCTCCTGGGTCATGGCTGATCTATGCCGTCTTTTGAAGGGAAAACATCTTCAGACCTCTGTGACCTCGCCCAGACTGACGGCTTGTCGAGTGTTTTAAAACCGTTGAAGACACTTTCCATTTTTGTAATGATTTCAGGAAGCTAAACGAAGTCTCGCAGTTCAACAGCTACCCCATGCCCAGAGTGGACAAGCTCATCGAGAGGCTGGGAAGGGCACGTTACATCTCCACCCTGGATCTTACCAAGGGCTATTGGCAAGTACCTGTGTGTCCCCAGGACACACCGAAAACAGCCTTCAGCATGCCCTCAGGCTACTGGCATTACTGGGTCCTTCCTTTAGGCCGGCATGGGGCTCCAGCCACCTTCCAATGGCTAATGGATATTGTCCTGCGGCCCCACCAGAAGTACACCGCCGTCTATATTGATGATATGGTGGTCCACTCGGAGAGGTGGGAGGACCATTTAACCAGGTTACGTGAAGTGCTGTCTGGATTACTAGGGCTGGACTAACCGCTAATCCCCACAAGTGCCATTGATGAAACATGCTACCTGGGCTACCGCATAGGCCAATGCCTTATCCTTCCCCAAAACGAGAAAGTGGCAGCTATACTGGACTGTCCCCGGCCAACCACAAAGAAGCAGGTACAGGTTTTCCTGGGCTTAGCGGGCTACTGCCAAAGTTTCATTCTGTTTTTCCTTTTTGGCTTGTCTCCTTACAGACCTGTCCAAGAAGGGCCAACCAGACAAAATACAGTGGAGCCCTGTGGGCGAAGAGGCGTTCCAGCATCTGAAAGCTGCCCTCACTTCGTCCCTGGTTCTACATGCCCCTGATTTTTCCTGGCCCTTTACCCTCCAGACAGATGCCTCAGACACCGGCCTGGGAGCAGTCTTCTAACAAACCGTCAGGGGGGAAGAACATCCGGTGACATACATTAGAAGGAAGCTCACCCCACTGGAAACACAGTATGCCGTGGTCGAGAAGGAAGCCCTTGCCATAAAATGGGCAGTCATGGAGTTGCGCTACTACCTTTTAGGGAGATTCTTTACGCTGGTGAGGCAAAGGACACCAGGTGGTTCCTAGCCCTTCAGGATTTCCATTTTGTGGTGAAACATCAGGCTAGGGTCTCCAACGGAAATTCAGATGGTTTGTCCCAGATGTTCTTTGGCTGGTCAGGTCTGGTAAGGGTCATTCCCACCCCCTGCCCCATTAACAGTTCTCACTTCTATCAACAGGACCCACAATGGATAAAAAAGGTCAACACACACAAACCAGCTGGGGAGCAATCACCAAGCCCAGCTAATGGCATTCAGTAAATCTGCAAGACAGGGATATAAACACACTACCTGTGGAGGTAGAGATTCTTCTGTCAAATGAAACTAATACTTGTGCTTGTGTTTCTTTGCCAGAGAGTGATTAACAGGACGTTGGTGTTATGGACTCTCTGCCAGCAGACCTCCACACAGACTGAACACTGTCTGCTCGGCTGACTTTCACCTTTACTCACCCAGACCACAAAGACACTATCACTGGAAACACTGAAAGAGGCACTACTTTATGGAGATATGAACCTGAGGATTACTGTCAAACCTCCACTGGTCTACTTTCCTTGCTCTTGCTCACTTGTAAATTTTATATTTATATATAATAAATAATTGTGCAAATCAAATTATATATTTTGATTTGCACAATTTGTTGTATGATATATGATATAATACTGTCATATTATCTAATAACAAAGAGATGACACTTTGTTTATCTCATTATGTCTCATGCATGAACATAATGAGAAAACAACATGAATGCAACGGGCAAAGTTTCATGTAAATTGTTTCCTCATAGGAAACCCTTATAAAGAAAAACAATTCATATGCAATTTAGCAAATTGTATTCAAATTCTGGATTCAACTGCTTGCCTGTATATGCATCATCAATACAGTGTATACTGAATTTGATATATTAAAATCACTGTCTTTGTGCATTAAGGCACATTAAGGATTTTAATGTTAAGCATTTTAGAATGTCATACTCTGTTTTTAGTGACTAAAACACTGAGGTGTTGTATTGTAAGGATTGAATGAATCTCAAACCTCAATCTCTTTAGCTGACAGTTTGGGCTCTTCAGTCCATCAGAGAGCAGCTTCATTGCTGAGTGACGCAGGTTATTGTGACTCATGTCCAGCTCTATCAGGGGTGAGTTTGGTATCTGCAGGGCCAAAGCCACAGTTTCACAGCAGGTGTGATCGAGATAACATAAAGAGAGTCTGTAAAAACAGGATATTTGTCCATGTCATTTATTGTGTTTTCATCTTGTAGGAACAGTAATTGTAGTAACAGTGACAGGTTATGTCCTGTTCTCTGTGAACATTCAAGCTTTATGGAAAAATTTATAAATGTCATGTATGCTGGAACTGATGTGACCTTCAAGTGAAAATGACTTTCAAATGTATGTCTATAAAATCAGTGTTTAGTAAATCAATTTTAGTAAATACAGATTTTACTCTCAAAAATCAGTAAAACATGATACTTCACACTGCATCTTATGTTAAAATTGATTTTCAGAGTTAAAAACTTTGATTAAACAGCTATCAACAAGTTCCTTACATGGCTCTTCTGCAGCATCTCACAGCTGGCAGGAGATTCCTGCGGCCTCCCAGTTCAGTATTGTACATCATCAGGTCGAACTCATCCAGCACTTCCTCTGACATCAGCAGTACATAAGACATCAATGAGCACATGGAAGACGAGAGGTGTCTTTCTGCATATGATCTTATATATCTTTGTATTTCTGTATATAATGAATTGTCATTGAGCTCCAGTAAGCAGTAGAACAGGTTGACTGAAGTTTCAGGTGAGATGTCCTCATAGTTTTGTAACTGTTCTTTAATGCGTTTGGTTATTTTTGTGATGCTGTCTTTGCTGTCTTCAGTGTGTGTGAACAGGCCTCTGAGAAGTTTCTGATTGGATTCCAGTGAAATGCCCAGCAGAAACCGTAAAAATAGGTCTAAATGTCCTTTCTGACTTTGCATTGCTTTCCTAACAGCCTTCTTTAGTAAATCATGTAAAGCAATATTTTTGTCTGGCTTGTCGATGTGGTCAGGCCTGACCTCTCTTCGTCTGTCTTTAAAGAAAAAGTGCAGCTCGTCCATGTTCTTGTTCAGGTAGCAGAGGAACACATGCACTGCAGCGAGGAACTCTTGAAAACTCAGATGAACGAAGCAAAAGACCTTTATCTCATGAAGTCCAGCTTCTTGCTGAAAGATCTCAGTGAGCATTCCTGTGGACTCAAAGTCTTTTTCACTCACATCAATACTACAAGCTCTCAGATCTTCCTCATAGAAAACAATGTTTTCCTTCTTCAGCTGTTCAAATGCTAGCTTAGCTAATTTCAAAATCATTGTTTTATTGGAATCTAAGAGCTTGGTACGTTCTCTTTCTGTTTTTCTCTCATGCTTCTGGCTCTTCATGTTCATCTGTATCAGCAGAAAGTGGATGTACATTTCAGTGAGTGTTGTGTTGATGTTCTCTGCATTTTTCTCAATAGGAATGTCCTGAAGAACAGTGGCTGTGATCCAACAGAACACAGGAATGTAACACATGATGTAGAGACTAGGAGATTTCTTAATGTGTGAGATCATTCTGGAGGCCTGAGTCTCATCTTTGATTCTCTTTCTGAAATACTCCTCCTTCTGCTGGTCAGTGAATCCTCGCACCTCTGTGAACAACCCTACATACTCAGGAGGGATCTGATTGGCTGCTGCAGGTCGTGATGTCACCCAGACATGAGCTGATGGAAGCAGAGTCCCATTGACCAGACTTGTGAACAGTTCATCTACAGATGATCGCTCCTCAACACTCGTCACCATTCCACTGTCAAAATCCAAAGTCAGTCGACTCTCATCCAGTCCATCAAAGATAAACGCAAGATTACGTTCATATATCTTACATATCTTTGATGTTTCCAGTTTCTTCAGTTCTGGATAAAATACCTGTAGAAACTCATGCAGACTTATCTTTCTGTCTTTAATGCAGTTAATCTTTCGGAATGGAAGCAGGAAAACACAGTCTATATCCTGATTGGCTTCTTCTTCTGCCCAGTCCAGAATGAACTTGTGCACTGAGACCGTTTTTCCAATGCCAGCGATGCCTTTGGTCAGAACAATCTTTTTCTTCTTTTTGTTCAGTCTAAATATATCATTGCATTTGATTGAACTGTTCTGTGATTTATGGGGTTTAATGGCTTCATCAATCTTCATAATCTCATGTTCTTGTTTGACTTCTTTAAGATCCCCCTCCGTAATGAAGAGTTCAGTGAAAACATCCTTGAGATGTGCTTCTTTTTCCTTTTTACACTCAAAAATGTGTTCTACTTTCTCCTTCATGTTCATTTTCTGAGTTGTCATGAATTCCTGCAGCCAGAAATAATCTGTTATGAAAATATAAATAAACAGGAAAAGGTGTGAACAAAACAACACAAGAAAATTAAACTTAATTAAAAGGTTTTGAGGAAAATAAGAGCAGATGGAGATCATGAATCGGTGCTCTACTGCTATTCCTGCAGTTCCCAGATGTGCAATGTTGAATTAGAACCACTGAATTTGTAAAGCAAAATAAACGGACAGAAAATTGCCTGTTGAATATAATAGGCTGTATTTTTAAACAGACTGAATATTTTGTGAAGTCTGGAAGGCAAATATGGATTATTGAATTTTCAGTAATGAAAATGTATGTGAAATGTTTTAAAAAATTCAAGATATTCAGAGCTTAAATATACAACCATGTTGAATTTCAGACCCTAAAAATGAAAGCCCTGAGAATACAATGCATTAAAATACAAGTACTGTTAAAGCTGCAGTAGGTAACTTTTGTAAAAATGTATTTTTTACATATTTGCTAAACCTGTCATTATGTCCTGACAGTAGAATATGAGACAGATAATCTGTGAAAAAATCAAGCTCCTCTGGCTCCTCCCAGTGGTCCTATTGCCATTTGCAGAAATACACCACTCCCGGTAAGAAACAACCAATCAGAGCCAGGAGGAGTGTCTTAGCAGTGTCAATCAAGCTCGTGTGCGCTGATCACACCCCTCTCATGCACAGCGTCAGCGCGTACAGGCGTTCAAATTCAAGATTACCAGTGTGCCGCAGCTTTGCCTATGGCGGACAAACAATCCAAACTGCCAATTCCTCAAGTGGCACCTGCTCATAAAATAAAGATGGGTAAACGGAAAAAGACAGATGACGATGATAAAAAAGCCAAAAAGAAAGAATTAGATAGAGCCCGAAATAAAACGAGGGTAAATATCGGAGCGGCTTTTCCGAGGTGGAGGGAGCTACGTGTCCTGAAAGGATTAAAAACCGGTGCAGACTTAGCCACATTTCTGGTTGACAAGTAAGTATCCCTGCTTGATTTGTTTCATTTTTTAAGAACTACACAACTAAGATTATTTCAAAACAGGCCTGACAAATTATGTATGGCATGGTTTCTTGTAGATTTCAGGTGGTCCTTTGACTCAGTGTCAAAACTCTAGCTGCATAACATACAGATAAAATGTCACGCACTGTGCAAAGCAACTATTGAAACCTACTAATTCACTGGCTTGTCATGTTGCTGAAATAATGTACTAGCAACCTTATTTAGCATTACATATCGATAGAATAATTACTTGCATACTGTAACATTAGTTACCGTTATATTATCTTACTAGCTATTTATTACTTATAGAAATAGTGCAACGTCATATAGTTACATTACATGTATTGCAAAATACGTAATGTTTTGAGGACCAAGTTTGTAGTCAAAGTATGGGCAGGCCATATTCAAAGTAAATCATATTGTTGATGTTTAGTCCATACCAGTGAATGTGCATAACTGTTTATCCGCCATCATCGGTGGCCCTGCTTGCTTATTAGCCTACGCGATCACGGCAGGCTCCGTTGTGATGGGGGAGGAGCTGTAGCGCAGCAGAGAGCAAGGGGGAGTGACCTGTGAGTTGTGCTTGTTCAAATTTTCAGGCTAAGTCAACGTTTTCTAAAAACTCCCTACTGCATAATTCACCTTGTTTTCTTGTGTGTTTCTCAGCTGCTTCTGATGATTTCTGCACTGTGAACAGAGAGAAAAGAACAAGACTTTATGTTCATCAAAGTATGCTGAAAAAGGCTCTACATCACGTTTCAACACTTCATTAAGCAGCACAACTATTAAACTATTAACTAAATCAGCATATTAGAATAATTTCTGAAGGATCACATGACACTTAAAATTCAGCTGTGAAAGTTTTCCTGTGATGGAAACATAGGAAAAATATATATATTTTTTAAAGATTACGTTTTAAAAGTTATTTTAAATTGTCATATTTCACAATATTGTAACAAAAAATAATAATAAAAAAAACAAACATTTATTTTAATGTCTAATTTATTTTAGTGTCTTCAGTGAACATAAAGAATCTTCTTTCAAAAAAAATCTAAATAAACATTTCTATGAATCTATGCTTCCTCTCGTTCTCTATTCTTTCCTTTATTACCTTCAGTGTAGTTGTTCTGTAACTCTTCAGCCAGCTGGTTCTGGTTCATCTTCCTCAGGATGTTCAGTGTGATCTTGACAGCTTCTTCTGCTCCAAAACCCTCCATCATTATATCCACTATCTCAGTGACACCAGCCTTCTCCAGTTTACCAGCTCGAATGCGTCCATCTTGTTTTAAGCGACTCTTAAATCTCTTCAGATCGTCTCGTTTCAGGCCGTCTAGAATATCTTGAAGCAGCTCTATAACTGCCATCATCCTTCATGGACTGTTGGAAAAAGAGAAAAAGTCTACTAATAGTTGCACTTTTGTAGCAGAGATCTGTGAAATGACACTGTGATCAGATCAACTATTATGAAACATTTTAAAGTGTAAAACGAATTATTCGGGTTGTGTTTCAGTTTGAGATTCTGTGTTCATCAGTAGATTATTGTTTGACAGATTTAGCTGAACGCTGCTGATGATTGAGGCTCATCATGATTTGACTCAAGAAGTAGTTTCACATTTTGTCCTTCTTGAAAGACTTGTCTTTTACATTTCAGAGCAGACTGAAATAAGTAATAATGTGACACTAAAACACTAAAAGTGACAATAGTGATTGTGAGTGATAATAATTCATAATAAAAATCATGAGTAATGGAAAAAAATAGTTTAACATTTTCCCAATATCCAGTTATTCTAGTTATTCCAGTTCTTTACAGTCTGAAGCACCTGATACACACACACACACACACACATTCGTTTTTGTGAATTTATTCTGTACAAACCATATTTTCTATCACCCTACACTACCCCTACACCTACACCAACATGTTCTCCAACCAATAAGACCATATAGGTCGTTTGTCACTTCCCTGAAATATGACCCATAGGAGCATTTACTAAAGTTACGCCCCTATCGACAACAGGACACTTTCATTTTAATGCATTGTTCCCTTTTATCTGCATCATATTTCAGGTTTCACGTAGTTCAACTGGCAGAGCATTGCAATAACAATATGCAATCATGTGATCGTGGGTTCGATCCCAGGAAAGGCATGTACTCATAAAGATTGTATGCACTATAAATCACTAAGAGTAGGTTTAAGGTTGGAGTAGGTGTAGTCGTTAATAAAAAAAAGAGTTTTGTTAAATGAAAATAGGAGAAATGGTGTAAAAAGACCACACATTTCATTTAAATGAACACGCATTTTGATTGGTAATGACAGTCATACGTAATTTCTTGACGACAGATGTAACATGACACTGTCATTATTTTTATGCCCGCTAGAGGACGCATGACTTTAAAACGTAAATATAGGTCGTAATAAGGTGCTTGAATCGACCTGTCCTATAGGGTCGATTTTTTTTTGGAGGACAGTTTCACCCTCTCCTTGTAATACCCAGGCACATAGGCTTACCAGGGCTCGACATACGCTTGTTCGGGACTGCGGGACCAGTGTATTTTTTGATGTGAATGAGAATTTTACTTGCCAGACCAGATAAGTAGCTTGATTGAAATGTCAATACGAACCAAAATGTGAGAGTGATTCATTTAGCTTAAGTGGCGATAGTGATAGTGGATAGTAATATATTTAACCTAATGTATATTGACAGTGATAGCCTATTGCGCTGTTGAGGCGCATGTAACCTCTTGAGGACAATTCAGAACAAATGAACTTTGCTCACCTTGATTGAAATTGACATTAATTTCATACAACAGTTCAATAAACAAGGAGTTAATATTAATCACTTATGTTTTAGTGCAATATTGCCTGTTTTTTGTTCTATTGTAGCAGTGAAAATAGTTCCAATCAAGGAAGAACCAGCGCATCTCGCAGCTACGCTCATCCGTTTTGAATGATTCAGCGTTTTGAACGAATCGGTTGAGTGAAGATTCAATGGCCCAATCATAAATGAATGAATCGCTTAAATAAATGATAAATGTCACTTGCCGCCATCTACTGGCAGTTTAATTTCATGTTTAAAAGTATAAATTTCCCGCCAACATTTCTTATTTGTATATTCAAAAATATTTAAAGAATCTCATAACATTATTGAATGCAGTTGTACTTTTTCAGTGTGTTAATTATTTAATTTGGTAACAGACCTATAGTGTCTTACTATTTTAATTGATTAAATGTAAGAATTTGAAATAAAAGATTAAACATAAATTTAATTAGATTGGGGGAGGGGGGATGCCATTTATAAAGGTTAATTATTAATTAAGGAATTATTATTATTATAATGTAAGGAATATTAATAAAATACCCCCCAGGGTAAATAAAATAAATATGCTGATTTAAATATATCACTGCTAATAAAACTGATGAGAATGTTGCTTGTTTCAGAATAAATTATATTTACAACACAAAAAAAAAATCAAAATTTTTTTCCCCAGGCAAGCTAGTTTTTTACTCTGACAAGTAAATGTCCAATTTAGTTGTCCAAAGGACAAGCACAAAACAAGGCTTAATGTCGAACTCTTTATTTTTTATTTATATTCTCTCCTTTAATGGTAGCATCACTCTTATATTTGATACTGACACAAAGGAGAAGGAACAAACAGGCCTACAGAAAGATGTTTATTGTAGCTTTGCACACTACCAGCATCTATAGAATGATTTTGATCAGCATTTTAGTGTTCATAGCAGAGGGCTCTCTCAACTTGTTATATTTTAGTTT
Source organism: Megalobrama amblycephala (assembly GCF_018812025.1). Lineage (NCBI taxonomy): Eukaryota > Metazoa > Chordata > Actinopteri > Cypriniformes > Xenocyprididae > Megalobrama > Megalobrama amblycephala. Next base: position 32,343,253 of record NC_063058.1, read on the forward strand.
GTCAATTGATACTATTTTGTATACACATGTCTTCGCATACACATGCACCCCTGAAACCATATAACAAATCCCAATTTAACCCCTGGTAATACCTATGTCATACCCATGTCATTATACAAATTTGTGTCCTGATATCTCACACACACACACACACAATTATATTTGATTACCTTAACTGCTAATAAGTGAATGAATTCTCATGATCAAAATGAATCTGTATAATTAATTAAAGGTTGTGATGTTGAATCAGTCTATTCATGAGTATAGAACAGGAGTTTACAGAGCTTTTTAACTGTTTTAGTGTCATAGACCTAAAGCCATATTTAATGTTTGACAAATGAAAACGTGGCTGTGAGAGATACTGTAGAATTGTACCAATTGTTCAGCTCACAAAACATCTTTTAATAAACAGTTTTAAACATGATTGGCCGGTTTCACAGACAGGGCTATAAGGCCAAGCCAGGATTACGCCTTATTTCAATTAGGGTATTTAAGTAGCTTTTATAAAACATACCCTAGAAAACACTACTAGTGTAAATCTTGAGACAAAAAAAAAATGGCAGTGACATATTTTAAGATATGTCAGTGCAAGTTGCTTTCAGTTAAAAAAAACTCACAGGCATTTTAGCATACACAGTAAAAAACATTAAGTAGAATTTACTCAATTTTTATTTTGCAAGTTTTTGCATGAATATTTTTAAGTAAATTTCACATACATGAAAATTAAGTGAATCTGCTTAACTAAGCTGAGTAAAATGTGAACAAGTACATTTAACTTGGCCTGTTAAATTATATTGAGTAATTTTTACTTAAAAATATGATGCAATTAATATAATTAAGTAAAACCATTTGCTCTTTTAGTTGTTTTATGCAGTGCTAGTAATTATATTAAATTAAATGTTACTCTTATAATGTGACAAAACAATACTGAGACAACATGCAGTTAAGAGTCATTTATTAAGAAGGAATAACAATTCAAGAAATAACAAGCATTTACAGAACTTTAAAGGTTTAAGCAGCTTAAAGGGTCATGAAACCCCCCTGTTTTACCCTGGTCGTTCACACCTATGACTTGAAAAAACTCTGTGAAAATGGGCGTGTAAAGCTCTGGAAAAGTGGGAGTGTAGAGGGGGGAGAAGAAGGGAGAGAACAACCAATGAAGCACAGACATACAACACACTCATTATATAGAATAATGAATATTAATATATGAGCATGGAGAAAATGACAAACTCACAAGCACAAGGAAAAAATGCGAAAGAATATTTAATAGGGCTAATAATAGGCTACTTTGATTAGGTTTACGAGCACTGCAGTCTCAAAATCAGTCTTTTGTCTGTTAGAATGATCATGTCGTCGCGTTCAGATAGGCTACACCACTGTATCAGTGTCCAGTTTGCACATATAATTCATTTGAAGAAGACTTGATGAAATATGTGTGCATAACTACACCGTGCTGGTTAATGTTAGGTGCAGGAGAATGTGTGAAATAAAAACTTTAAACATGGATACTTTACATGGATACTTGTCACGTGGCTAGTGTTATTACAGTTTTTCTCAGTCGCTTTGGTGCATTTCTCACATCACTATTCACATTTGCACAACAGTTAATGCAGTTCTCAAAACAATTAGTACAAACTGCAAAACCTAGTTGATAACCTGCAAAAGCATGTCACTTGCTCAAAATGGATAGGTCATTCCTCAAAAGCAAGTATTTGTGTCAATGAAAGTGTCAATGTCATCAAGATGAAAAGTCCTGACACCATTGTTTATGAACAAGATAGTCAAATGGCTTTGTCATGTTTTCATTATGACAGTTTACTCTGTCAATGTTTTCCAATGCAAAAAAGTCAGATCTTCGTGACACTACCTGAAAATGCTCAAGACAGCACTATATACTATTTGCACAGCCATTTGAAAAATACAGTAAAGTTACACATTACTGTATTTAGTGAGGTAACTGAGTACAAGACACTGAATATGTATGTTTCACATTTTTACTGCATATGCTCTTTGCAATTCTACAGTTTTTCTCGGTCGCTTTGGTGCATTTCTCACATCACTATTTACATTTGCACAACAGTTAATGCAGTTCTCAAAACATTAGTACAAACTGCAAAACCTAGTTGATAACCTGCAAAAGCGTGTCACTTGCTCAAATGGATAGCTCATTCCTCAAAAGCAAGTATTTGTGTCAATGAAAGTGTCAGTGTCATCAAGATGAAAAGTCCTGACACCATTGTTTATGAACAAGATAGTCAAATGGCTTTATCATGTTTTCATTATGACAGTTTACTCTGTCAGTGTTTCCAATGCAAAAAGTCAGATCTTGGTGACACTACCTGAAAATGCTCAAGACAGCACTATATACTATTTGCACAGCCATTTGAAAAATACAGTAAAGTTACACATTACTGTATTGAATATGTATGTTTCACATTTTTACTGCATATGCTCTTTGCAATTCTGTTCACAGCATTGTGCAAAAGAAAAATTACACCCTTATTTGCAACAAACATAAACTCCCTTTGGGTAGAGCTGTGCACAACTGTAAACAATATTGAAGTACATATGGCAAATCTTTACTGTAACACTACTGTACACTACAATACACTAAATGTGTGATGCAGTAAAGCTGTACGTCTAAATGTAAAATGTACAGTGACAAGTTCTTGTCCCACTGCAAGCTTCATGTATGACACGATGACAGTAGTGCAGTGCAGATTGTTTAGTGCTGAATTACTGTCCATTTATACACACCTGTTCTCCAACGAAATGTTTGGATAATTGAATTTACAGTGGTTCTCCCAACATTTGGCTGCACCCTTCGACCAGCCTTAGCCATTGTGAGGCCGTGATTGACAACATGATCCACAATTGTAGCCCTGATTTCATCAGGGATCTGCCTATTGGCCTCTTCTTCCTCTTCCCCTGTTTTGTCCCCTTCCCCTTCCTCCCCGCACCTTTACCCCTCTTCCATGAGGCTGACCTTCCACTTCTGTGTCACAGTATTGTAGAAATGGTACAAAAATATGTCCTGCTTGGTTTGTATATGCTTGTAAAGTGGGGGTTTATATGATTCAGCTCTGACAGTGATTGTAGAGAAGTGGCTTATCATTGGTTGCAACTAATGCTTCACACACCCCTTCTCATCAGTGAAAGTTGAGATTCACTTGAGAGAAATTGTTCAATTTAGGAGACATTTTCAGGAAAAAAAGATTTTAAAAAATGTTTAAAATTTGCTTGACAGATTTTGACAACTAGTTCAACATTTTTGTATGTAATGACTCAAGCAATGAAATGAGGATTATTAGTTTTATATGGAATGACTATTCAGCATTCACAAGTATAGTTAATTTTGACTGACATGACATAAGCAAATGATAATGTTATAAAACAGCAGAGAGTTGTATGAAAGCAATTGATGCATGTCCAAAAGCATTTGCAATTTGTTCAAAGGAATGAGAAACTGCTACTATGATGTGCACAAATGACTAAATGTTGTGGAGATTGAACTAACTGTTGTGCAAATGTAAATAGTGATGTGAGAAATGCACCAAAGCGACTGAGAAAAACTGTAAACTCAACGCGGAGCTCCGCGCTGAAACCGAGCATATGCACGCTCTGCGTGTATAGCATAACAATCGTATTTTTCATGTGTTCGTATTCAAACTCCAGTTCTGACCGCATCGCGAGCAAAATACAAACACACGTGCTGTGCTGAAGGAAACAGAGCCTACGGCTCGCGCGTTTGAACGCAGCTAGAGCAGGCAGAAGTGAATGAGCCGCACTTTAGTGACATTTGAATTCTCTGCTGTAATGCGATCTCACGCGAACATATTTTCCATTTGTGCAGGTAGATTACAGCAAAACAATCCACATGCACACAAACCTCTGCTCTGGTCACGTCTCAGGAAAACACATTGTGTTGTGGCACTGAGGAAACGAGCACCAACGATATGTCTCTGAATGACAACAGACCGAGGCGAGAGAAGTGATACTTTCTCATGCATAATACTGCAATTATCATCTTATGCATACTACAATGCAGTGATTGGATTAAATGAGCTTTATGTCGTGAATATATGTCGAGAAACAGTCTACGTCACCATGTTCGACCATGTCCATACATACTTGGCCGAAAAAACACGATGACGTCAGATTTTGTGACGTTGCTCCGACTTAGCTTTTCAAACAGGAAGTCAGAAATCGCTCTGAAAAATGCAAAAATAACTATTTTTCACTTATGATTAACATTAATGTGTACCTTTAGTGTTTTCAGTGATGTGCAGCCTATACATATCTGTTTACATCTCAAAAAAAGTGTTTTGGGGTTTCATGACCCTTTAAGCAATGATAAACATCAATGACACATTAAACACACATTAGAACTCCTAAATTAGCAGTGGTTCATATCAAAATGCTCAAATCAATATAAAATCAACTGCACCACTGTATGGACTTAAAGGGTTAGTTCACCCGAAAATGAAAAATTATGTCATTAATTACTCACTCTCATGTCGTTCCACACCTGTAAGAACTTTGTTCATCTTCAGAACACAAAACATAGCCCGGCCGTCTAGGCCAAAACAAGGCAAAATTTGGGCTGTCAGTGAAAATCTAATAGACGTCTAACCATAACCCAAAAATAGACTAGTCATCAATTACACTACTAATGAATGATTACATCTATACATGCAAATAGACAACAGAATAATGACTAAAGGATTCTTTTCACTTAAATATAACAGGTTCTCATAAATGACAATCCGTAAAATTGCTTGCTGGGTGGCCATGAACTGAGAAAGTACGCGATACCTCGTGTTGTCCTAGACGCGGCGCAGCGGTGTTCGACCCCCTTAACGCGGCACGAAGTCGCCACTAGCTGCACTGTAGGCTACTTATCGTATTATTACCAGTATTATAACAATGAGATAAGTACAGCACCGTTTATGAAAAATAGAATTTAAAGACCGTGTAAAGTGAATTCAGTCATTTTCTTCTAAACACATTAAATAGGTCATACATGTATTTCTCAACGACGTGTAAAAAAGCATTTCAACCATTTTTACACCTAATTTCATGAACTTATCGTTATTTTTAATCATTCAAATTTGGCTGGGTGGTTAATAACACTTTCTTCTTTAGTCTGACAAACTCAAAACGCATATTTATTTTGACTTTACACGGACTTTAAGCTAGTTAGATGTTGTCGCAATATCCGCGGGCGACTACATGCTAACCACAGAATTACCACGGTAAGCCATGGTCATTTTTTCAGCAAATGGTGCTAAACTAGCAACGGGGACATGGACACAGAAAAGTTTACGTTACATTGAAACTGAAAATTCTTGCTTACGCGTATTCAACTTAAATACGCGATGAAGTTGCACCGAAGAAGCCCAGGCCAAAACGGACCGAGCGCGTTCAACTTGACGGTTACTTCAAACGACTGTTGTGAGAAAATTCCAGAACAACAGCGGGGGGCGGGGGGAAGGGGCGTGAACCCAGAACATGGGTTACTCTTTGAAAAATAACCCAGAAACCTAAACAACCCAGGAACTGGGTCAAAATATTAGCCCTATAACCCAGAAAATGGTTACTCTCTGAAAAAATAAACCATAATTTTAACTCAACACAAATAACCCAGAAAATGGGTTAAAGAAATAACCCAGGAGTTTTTAGAGTGCACGTACAAACTGTTGTTTAGTTCAATTAAATACAATCTATGGAGAAAATGGGCTGAAATTCTGTTTAATGTTTTTCTGTTTTGAATTCAATTCTCAAGTTTTTTACATTTGTCTCCTCATTCTTTATAACTATAGCATCTGTGCCAACCAACCCCATTGCATGTGCCAGCCCCATACTGGGGCTGGTTGGCACAAGTGCACAACATGAATTAATGATGAATTTGAAAGGAGATAGGAATCATTCGAGAACATTAAATATATCTGTTGATTAGTTGAGATCATAACCTTTCAGTTGTTACTGGTTAGACTATTTTCACATATAGCATGACTGAGAAATATGACGGAGAGTGAAAAGTGTGCCAACCAACCACACAACATGCGAATAAATAGGGTAGAGTGGGGGAAAACGCCCCCCTTAAGGAAAATGTGACATTACAGTGAAACTAAACATAGCCTAAATGTGACTAGAATTGCCATCCCGGTTTTGAGTGACTATGGCAGGAATTATTCACCAAATATTAAAATTGCTCAGCCTTCATAATTAATTAGTATTTTGACTGAAAATATTTTTGTACAAAGGGGGCGTTTTGCCCCAGCGGTGGGGTAAAATGCCCCCTTTCTTACCAACCAGTTTGCTTCATAAATCAACAGCAAAATGAACAGATTAGTTTTTAATCTCTTAAAGTAAAAGGCAAGTAATGTATAAACATGTATAGGCCTATATATATTAATATTTATTTGAGGAATGTCCAACATATCCAATTTTTTAACATTTAAATTTATACATATTTATACATATTGTAACCACGAATGAATAATTCGTTCCCTTTATCGTGCCCCATCGTGCACGACTTAACGTTATTTAAAATGAGGAAACCTGCTCACGTGACGTTATTGTTAATTTCTGGCCGCAAAATATCACATATTAAACAAAAAGATCAAAATGTAAGTGTTTTAACCATATGTGTATGTATGTATATATATATATATATATATATATATATATATATATATATATATAGGCTAACGTTTTATGAAGCTAATTCGTCATTGAGAACAGTCTCTTTACTGATTTACTGAATAAATTAAATAAAAAATCGCAATAGGCTACAATGCAGTTTTTACTGTTGCTTACCTGTCGAAAGCAGATGGAATGGAGTTCGGAGCAGCCTTCCATGATTGCGGTTTTTCTTCTTGCAGATTCTTTGATTCAAGACGTACATTTTACACGTTTTTTTTTAATTTGCTTCAAGTACTACTTTATTAACTCGTGTAAATATCCCAGAGAAATACAAGTAAAATTTACCTGTCTGTTGGATGTCTAATATTTGCTAGTAAAAACTGAGTATGTATTTAGATTTTACTTAATGTTCTAGAGTTTTCATTTTTTCAAAATTATTCTTAGCAAAATATGCATGATTTTTTCCTGTTTTATTTACTTAGCCATATTTATTTATTTATTTATTTATTTATTTATTTTACTGTGTAGGACTAGCTTAAGCCTTGTATGTGAAACCGAAGGGGTTGTGAAGCTTTATTCAGTGGATGTCACTGTAAAGACTGTAATCTCACACTCAGTGCCTCGTTTCAGACGCGGAAAATTCAATTCAATATTGGTCAGTAACTTAAAATATTTACTAACTTACCTTGAATAATGACAATATTTGCAGATGTTTTTTGTCCTCCTCTGAAATGACGCCTTGATCATCAAAAGCACTGATCTTACTTTCACTTCAGTGTTCTCATGAAGGGTGTTTCTCTGCAGGAATAAGTTTGTCTCATAGTTCATTGACTTGACAACAGATCAAGGAAGTTACGCGATCTCGAAAAAACAGAAAAAGCTCTTGATGTTATATGAGTATGTGCAGGGGCGATTCTAGGGTCAGAGCTTTAGGGGTGCTGAGCACCCAATGAGTCCCAATGAGCCCCACTGCCACCACCCATCCTCTTTTCCAGGCCCGGATTAACACAGTGTGGTGCCCTAGGGTGACCACATTTGAAGTGCACCCCCCCCCCCCCCCCACTCACCCAACCAAAATTTGTGCATGCAAAATCGTCAATTAATTCTGCCTTCACGTGCAATAGGAATTATCCTAAATACGCGCTTCCTAGGTAAAAAATTGCACATGAACATTTACATATATGTGTATGGAGTCAAATTAATGCCTTAAAGTTTTGCACAAAAATAAAGTTTTGCAAAACAAAAAAAAGAATTGCAAAGGAAAAATAAAGTATTGAGAAAAAAAATAAGTTTTGCAAGCAAAAATAATAAATTGCAAAATAAAATAACGTAGTGCAAAAATAAAAATATAATCAATTACAAAAATCAATGACAGCTGTAATGCTATTTTATCTTTGCCACATATTTTTCATGCTCAAACCTACTAAATCATTTGCAACGCTCATTTTATTCTGCGTTTCATTCAAGCGTGCGCTCACGATACCGGTTTTCTTTTGCGCTGCACTTTTCTGTGCGGTTCTCTTTATGGCACTGGTTTGACGTGGGGGTGGAGTCAAGAAACGGGGCACGCCCCCGCGAAACACGTCATCGGCAGGAGACGCAGATCGCAACAGAACAGATCAAGCATAGAGACAGAGCGCATTTATTATAATCTGAAAACCATGCCCACCGGGGGAAAAACAATCCAACCGGGGGAAAAATCAATCCAACCGTCTCCATTGACTTTGTAATGCATGAGGCTGCCTCCTTGTCTTTTCTGACTCATTACAAAAAACAGAACAATGCCTAAAAGCTGCTGTGTGACAAGGTGTACAGCTAACAAGCTAAAAAACCCAGAAATAAGTTTTTATAAGCTGTCGACCCCAAAAAACGAATGTTTAAGGACACAAAAGTGGATACAGGCAGTGAGACAGAGCACAACAGGTCATATTACTATAAGAAATGCATTGGAGGGGGTCGTAATTGGCGACAACATATGCTAAACAAACCAACAAAAACAAACCATTCATTATTTTTAACCATGTCAAAGAATTATTTCACCTGTCGCTGATTACGTTCCCCTCCAATGCATTTCGCGGGGGCGTGCCCCCGTTTCTTGACTCCACCCCCACGTCAAACCAGTGCCATAAAGAGATCCGCACAGAAAAGTGCAGCGCAAAAGAAAACCAGTATCGTGAGCGCACGCTTGACTGAAACGCAGAATAAAATGAGCGTTGCAAATGATTTAGTAGGTTTGAGCATGAAAAATATGTGGCAAAGATAAAATAGGATTACAGCTGTCATTGATTTTTGTCACTTTATTTTATTTTGCAATTTATTTTTTTTGTTTGCAAAACTTATTTTTTTCTGCTCAATACTTTATTTTTCCTTTGCAATTCTTTATTTTTGTTTGCAAAACATTTTTTATTGCTCAATTCTTTTTTGTGTTTTGCAAAACTTTATTTTTGTGCAAAACTTTAAGGCATTAATTTGACTCCATAAATGCGCGTCTGAAAAGGGTCCCGTTTGTTGTGGTCGTAAAGAGACAGTTCTATATAAACGCAGCGTTTTACTTGGGGATGTTTTAAAAAAAAGATTTTTATTTTTTGTATTTTATATGCTCTGTTGGTGGTTTGTGGAGTAGCATCACCCAGAGGGGATATTTTTTTAATCCCACCGGGGATAAAAATAATTCAGCAGAGGCATGCACAGACCTCCGCGAGGGCAGGGGCGAAATCGCGTTCTGGGGGAGGAGAAATGGGAACGCGGGGGCACCGCGATATAGAGACCTATATCGGATGGGACGGATTCTTCAGTCCCGCGCCCGCTCGCCCGCTTCCCGCAGGAATCATTTGATTCTCCCGCAACTCGCACGCGAGTAGTGTCTTACCACCCGCGCCGCACTCGTTTGCGTTTTTGCGATGGGACCGCAAAGGGCGCTTTCACTTTCGTGATCAAAGGGACAGGGCTCTTTATATTCTCTCTGTATATATTGTATCTGTTAATTCTGTATCTTTCCAGCTAAATAATATATATACAAAACATGATTTTTTTTTTAAGTCTAGTCATTATCTCAATCACTTGGTGCCCCCCTATTGGCTGGTGCCCCAGGGCACTCGTCCAATCTCGTCTATGGATAATCCGGCCCTGCTCTTTCACACAAAAACAAAAAATATGTCTATTGAAAAATAACTTTATCATTTTAACATTGATTCAACTAACTCCAAAATCCAGATTTTTTCTTTCTTTTTTTTTAGACCTTTTCAAAACACCAGCTTAATTGTGAGAGTTCACACAGACAGCCCCCTGTAACAAACACAAAACCTTCACTCAGCTGGTTTTCCTGACCGTTAACTCCATGTGCCTCCGAGTCCTTTTGTATCAACAGTCATCAGATTGGTTAGATTAGATTCAACTTTATTGTCATTGAACAAAGTAACAGGTACTTGGACAACAAAATGTAATTCATCTTCTGTAAATGATTTACAAATGGCCATCTCTAACATATCTGGTTGCATACAGCAAAAGAAAAACTTTAAACTTTCTTTTATTGTCTAGTTTGATAGTCAGCCACAACTGAAAAATGACAGATATAAATCTAGGAATGAATAACAAGTTATTTAAAAAGCCACAGTGAGTGTTTTCACACATTCTGGTGGTATACAGTGATATGTCGTTTGTTTCGACTCTGGTCCAAACGCTTCATGTTTCCATGACGACTGACCAGAAAAGACGCACGTGAGGTCATGTTTACATGACTCCCGATTGTTAAAATGAGTATCAAATTAACGATAAACTTTAACAATAGAGACACACGTACGCACTACACAGGTACGCAGTTTATTTGTCGCGCTGCTGTTTTTGTTTCACGCTCTAGCAGTTAATAAACAGAACTGCATGCGTCTTGCGGAAGAACATTGTAACCGGCGCTACTTCTCTCCGTTTATGACTATGGACGAGTCACCCAGGTCCTGTGCTACTCCACAGCGGCGGCGACCCGCTGGACTAAAATAGTCCGAAAATAAACACTTATTATAGGTGTACCATGGTGATTCAGGATACTGACTCCAGTACTCACTGATATGGTTTCGGAATCGGAACAACTCTAGGTAAAAGGAAAGAAGTGTGAGACACAGCTTTGGAGCAACTTAGTTGATTCACAACACTACATAGCGGGTTCTCACTCTGCGTGTGTTTCGCGCTGGATAACGGTCGTGCTGAGCGGTGCAGGTACAGAGAAGTAGAAGAGGAGAAGAGGATGACACCATTTGTTAAGGGGGATGTTTTCATTGTCATCCTTAACACATACATTTTATACCACAAACTACGGAGTATGTTTTGGACATTATTTAACCTTGTAAAAGACGAACAAAAATTTTAGAATAACAACATTTCTTTTCTCCAAGTTTTAGGGGTGCTGAGCTCCTTTTTAGGTATGAGTATGTGAAACCTTCAGGCGAGATCTATTATTTATTTATTTATTTATTTATTTATTTAAATGTAAAACATTTGCTTACAAAGTACAAAAGTAAGAAATAAGCCAAGAGAAAATAGCCAAATAGCCAAACATTACATCACATTGGGAAAAAATAAGTAAATAAAAAAATAAAAAAATAAAAAAAATAATAATAACAATAATTAATTAAATTAATTAAATGAGGATATATCAATTAAACAGATCACATAAACATGACAATCCTCCCCACAAAACAAAACAACAATATTAAATAAATATAATACAAAAACACATTCAAAGTTTTAGTAGTCTTTTTGTTATAGGGAGTAGATAAGGATTTACTATAGATCTTAACATCTTTTTTAAAGTGAGAAAAATGGGGGGTCACTTTCATAGTTTTACATTTGTGGATAAATTATTTGGAAAGCAAAATAATTAAGTTGGAACGAAAAAAGACATTTTTATGCTGCTACTCAAAAATAACATATAATTTTATATTTATATAAAACATTTTTTTATATATATATATATATATATATATATATATATATATATATATATATATATATATATATATACGATTCTTTTATGTCTTCAATTTTCAGTTCCATTTTCCTATAAAATATGAAGAAGTTTTTACAGCTATGAGTAGCCATCTGTCTTATTATAATGTACTGTAATTTCTTCATAAATGACAAAAATGTATTTGATAAAAAATGCACTAACAAAGATATTAGACAGGTCTTTCATGAAAAAAAAAAGAAAGTTATTCCAAGAGGAAAATTTTACTGGAATTTCCTGCTTAGGGATGTTAATTGGAGAAAGGCATGGCTGTTACCTTACACATTTTGCATTTCAAATAAGGTAAGAGAAATTCACCTTAAGATTTTACATAAAATATTCCCAACTAATATTTTAATCTCTGAGTTTATGGATGTTGGGAAAGAATGCTCTTTCTGTAATTGTACTGATGAGTCTCTATGCCATTTGTTTTTTGATTTCACAATGTACAGACATTTTGGAAAGACTCTTTCTCACTTTCTCTGCCAAAGCAATTATTTGTTATTATGAGCATGAAGATAAAAATATTAACTTGTAATTAATATAATCTTGTAAACTTCATTATCCTGAACGGCAAATTCTTTATTCCCCAGAAGGCAACTTTATTTTTTTAAGTAGTGCAAGTTTACGTGCAATCAAACTCAGTCTCTGTGTTTCGTGCAGGTGAAGTGTTCCATGCATGGGGAGAAGTGCAGTTCCTCCTTGCCCAGTGAAGAGAGGGTAGTTTAGCCAACTAGATGGGTTATCCACACTCACTTGGGGAAGTCAATTACTCTCTAGGTAAAGAAAAAACACAGAGGTTAACGCACCCAGTGAGAGTCCATACGGCTCTCCCCTCATCTTCCTTGGTTGTGTTATTTCCCTCTGGGTGATTGTCTCATCCCCATCACCTGTGGTTGCCAGGGGTGACGAGTGGGGAGCAAGCGATATCTCGTCACAGTATATACAGTGGGTACGGAAAGTATTCAGACCCCCTTAAATTTTTCACTCTTTGTTATATTGCAGCCATTTGCTAAAATCATTTAAGTTCATTAATGTACACACAGCACCCCATATTGACAAAAAAACACAGAATTGTTGACATTTTTGCAGATTTATTAAAAAAGAAAAACTGAAATATCACATGGTCCTAAGTATTCAGACCCTTTGCTCAGTATTTAGCAGAAGCACCCTTTTGATCTAATACAGCCATGAGTCTTTTTGGGAAAGATGCAACAAGTTTTTCACACCTGGATTTGGGGATCCTCTGCCATTCCTCCTTGCAGATCCTCTCCAGTTCTGTCAGGTTGGATGGTAAACGTTGGTGGACAGCCATTTTTAGGTCTCTCCAGAGATGCTCAATTGGGTTTAAGTCAGCGCTCTGGCTGGCCATTCAAGAACAGTCACAGAGTTGTTGTGAAGCCACTCCTTCGTTATTTTAGCTGTGTGCTTAGGGTCATTGTCTTGTTGGAAGGTAAACCTTCGGCCCAGTCTGAGGTCCTGAGCACTCTGGAGAAGGTTTTCGTCCAGGATATCCCTGTACTTGGCCGCATTCATCTTTCCCTCGATTGCAACCAGTCGTCCCTGCAGCTGAAAAACACCCCCACAGCATGATGCTGCCACCACCATGCTTCACTGTTGGGACTGTATTGGACAGGTGATGAGCAGTGCCTGGTTTTCTCCATACATACCACTTAGAATTAAGGCCAAAAAGTTCTATCTTGGTCTCATCAGACCAGAGAATCTTATTTATCACCATCTTGGCAAACTCCATGCGGGCTTTCATGTGTCTTGCACTGAGGAGAGGCTTCCGTCGGGCCACTCTGCCATAAAGCCCCGACTGGTGGAGGGCTGCAGTGATGGTTGACTTTCTACAACTTTCTCCCATCTCCCGACTGCATCTCTGGAGCTCAGCCACAGTGATCTTTGGGTTCTTCTTTACCTCTCTCACCAAGGCTCTTCTCCCCCGATAGCTCAGTTTGGCCGGACGGCCAGCTCTAGGAAGGGTTCTGGTCATCCCAAACATCTTCCATTTAAGGATTATGGAGGCCACTGTGCTCTTAGGAACCTTAAGTGCAGCAGAAATGTTTTTGTAACCTTGGCCAGATCTGTGCCTTGCCACAATTCTGTCTCTGAGCTCTTCAGGCAGTTCCTTTGACCTCATGATTCTCATTTGCTCTGACATGCACTGTGAGCTGTAAGGTCTTATATAGACAGGTGTGTGGCTTTCCTAATCAAGTCCAATCAGTATAATCAAACACAGCTGGACTCAAACGAAGGTGTAGAACCATCTCAAGGATGATCAGAAGAAATGGACAGCACCCGAGTTAAATATATGAGTGTCACAGCAAAGGGTCTGAATACTTAGGACCATGTGATATTTCAGTTTTTCTTTTTTAACAAATCTGCAAAAATGTCAACAATTCTGTGTTTTTCTGTCAATATGGGGTGCTGTGTGTACATTAATGAGGAAAAAAAATTAACTTAAATGATTTTAGCAAATGGCTGCAATATAACAAAGAGTGAAAGATTTAAGAGGGTCTGAATACTTTCCGTACCCACTGTATATATATATATATATATATATATATATGTATATATATTTACATACATATATATCACTGCCTCTAGCGCAGCGATGATGAACTTGCTCGTGTCGGCCGCTCTGACCATAAAAATACTGTAAATATTATGAATTTCATTTTTTTTTTTTCAAGAAATCATTTGGCCAAATATGTTAAATATTTTAATGAACTTTATTTGAATTAAAAAAGAAATTCAATAAGGAAATGCAGTTAAGATTCTGATGAAAGATCAATATCTCTCAATCTGTCATAATTAAACATAACCCAATATAAATTAAGAGTTAAAAGCAATAAGCCATGAAAACCCCATTTAAGGTGTGTTTTACACAAATTGCTTTTACACAATGGTGGCAACAGTTCATGTTCATGTTCATGTTTTATCTGTAACTATTTTAAGCAAACTTTTATGTTGGGATGATTTAGGAACAGATACACTAACAGTGCAGGTGATGTCTTGTGTTCATTGGCACCTTGAGTTTGTTCATTTGACATCTATTTATTTGTCTGAAATGGTTTGTATGATGAGATGTCAAGTGTTTCTCTGTGAACATGTAAAGCTGCTGCTTCATTTCCTGTTAGAGGGCAGAAAATTTAAACTCTGCATGAAGAAATGAGTGTCAGAATATCAGTTTCAACTCTTTTTATTTAAAAAGTAAAGCTTCTCAACTAAACGTAATTCAGAATTTACAATGTACACTTTATGCAAGATTAAAAATAAGTCATATGTAATTGAGCTTATGGTAATTAGTTGAAATTGTATCTTATAAAATGCTCAATGACAAATTTAAGATAAAGAGCAGTTGCATTATTCACATTTTCCAACACTTTTGCACCAGTGAAATTTCATGACTTGTTTCAGTAACACTTTACAATAAACATTAGTTAATACAACATGAACGAACAACAACAAATATTCTAAAGCATTTATTAATATTAGTTTATGTTAATGTCAACATTTACTAATGCATTATTTAAACTCAAAAGTTAAAGCTAGGGTAGGCAATGTTTTTCCAAAACACTTTTTGTTATACTGGTTAAAATGCTCTTCACATCCTGATAGCAAACAATATATATTCATATATCATCTGTGGAACCAAAAAATATTTGTCCAATCAATGAATTCAGTCCTGAATGCAATGATAGGATGTCCTTCCTGCCTGTCAACGTATGTATTTGCATACCTTCATGCACATACTGTTTTTATATAATATGTGATTTTTGACGCTAGCCTCTCCTAAATTGCCTACCCTAGCTTTAATATTATTTATTGGACAAATATTCGAAATCTATTGCTCATTGTTAGTTAATGCATTTATTGTAATGTGTTACCGAAACTTGTGGATTTCCACAATAAATCACTACTGTAAAATGTCCAGGTTTTGCAGAAAAAGCAATATTTTCCAGCTCTCCATGTTTTGCACCAAGAGTCTCTGAAGAGATGAAGAGTGTGTCATAAATCATCTTTGCAGCGCTCGTCTGTGTACAGGTGAGTGTGTGTCACATGTGTCGTGTCGGCTGGTTCTGATTGGCTCCAGACCATCAGTCGCTCCATGTGCGGCCGTGAGAATGAGCTCTCCTTCTCTTTGGAGTTCCTCCACTTCATTCTGCGGTTCTGGAACCAGATCTTCACCTGCGGGACGGCATGAATTCATCAAACTGGATTGACTTACAGAGTGTGAACACAAATGTATCTTGATTTAAGAACGTTAAGATATTTGTACTGGAAAACAAGACAGAAACACTGAGGAAGAACATCGTTTTTTGCAGTGCAAAAACTCTGAACTTTTTCAGACATTCTTCATGAGATCTGAAGGACAGAGAGAGGAGTTGTGCATGTGTTTGTCTGACCTGTGTCTCTTTCAAGCAGAGGTCTGTGGCCAGTCTGTTGCGGTCTGTCTTGCTGATGTATTTCTGTTTGCGGAAGGTCTTCTCCAGCTCTCGTCTCTGTTCCTCGGAGAACACGGCTCGTCGCAGGATTCCGGCCGAGACCTGGAATTCAGCGCTGGACTCCACAGTACGGATCCGACGCCCCCTGCAGGACACAAACACCACCTCCATCACAGTGCTGCTGCTGCTGGTTTGACTGTTAGTTTGATGGGGTGATAAGTTTGTTTATTTATAGGGAATGCAGGTGTTTTATTTCATTATGTATAAGAAATGTATGAGATTTATCCTAAATGTATAAAAAAATATGTCCACAAAAAAGAGAGAAACATGCCATGACCTTTGCAATAATGTTTTTGATTACTATTTTGTTGGGGTGTATATTTATTAATTTATAGGGGATGTATAGGATTTATCTCTTCTAATTATTTTATTTTATTATTTACAGGAAATGTATGAGATTTATCCTAAGGGTATAAAAATGTGTCCACAAAAATAGAGAAACGTGACTTTTGCAATAATACTTGGTTGTTAGATAGATAGATAGATAGATAGATAGATAGATAGATAGATAGATAGATAGATAGATAGATAAATTAACAACCAAGTATTATTGCAAAAGTCATGTTTCTCTATATTTTTGACTTTTTTTTTCAAACTTTAGGATACATTTCCTGTTAATTAAAATAATAAAATAATAATAAAAAACAGTAAAATTAAATAAAAAATATTAAAAATATACCCTTAGAAGAGATACCCTTAAATCAGATAGATAGATAGATAGATAGATAGATAGATAGATAGATTTAGATAAACTAACAACCAAGTATTATTGCAAAATGAATACTTTTATTCATGTTTCTCTCTATTTTTTCAAACTTTGTAAACACTGGATGTATCTCTGAAAAAAAATATTTCAAATATTTGGTAAGAATAAATTTTATATATATATATATATATATATATATATATATATATATATATATATATATATATTTCACAATATTACTGTTTTTTATTTTATTACTTTAATGAACAAGAAATGTATCCTAAAGTTATTAAAAAAAAAATAAGTTCAAAAATAGAGAGAAACATGACCTTTGTTAATGTTTTTGGTTGTTTTTATGTTCTATTAATAAGATTTAGCCCTTCTAAAGGTATAAAAAATATATATATCCAAAAAGGAAAAAATGACATTTTTGGTTGCTAGTTTATTGGGATGTTTTTGTTTATTTATTTAGGGAAAGTATAGGATTTAGCCCCTCTAAGAGTATTTTGATTTATTTGTTAATTTATAGGGAATATATAATTTAGCCTTGCTGATGGTATAAAATATGTCCATTTGTGTCCAAATATTTATTATTTTTTATCTTTAAGTGTGTGTTACATTGCAATTTCCCCTTCCAAAAATAAAAAGGAAACGTAAACAATTTTAGATCAGATCTTCACTACTGAAGAGCTCAAAAGTGACTGAACGATTTTAAAAGCAGCTAATAAAGTTTTCTGTTTTCCTCTCAGGTGCTCTGAACACATTCAGCGATGCTTTGAATCTGTTCGACAAATCTCAGCGCGGCCACCGTCAGCGCGTGAGTGAGGAGGTTAGTCACGCTCTCTGCTCGCCATTCACTCTAAATAGTTTCCACTTAAACGCCCTATTAAAGGGTCAGCTGACCCTCAACCCCGCCCACACACCCTCAACCCTGCTTTTCCTGCAACAAATGATCCGTTTGACATTCCGCCGCATTATCTTCTCCTCTCAGCATCCCTCAGTGTTTCCTTTCAAAAGATGGACCGCGGCTCATTCTCGTAACAGGGAGATGAGCTGAAAAAAGTCTATAAAAGTCATTTCTATTGAGGGCGTCATGTCTACGGGGCCCTGAAACGGACAGAATTGGCTTTTAGAGCTCTGCTTTTCATTAGCGAGGACAAAAAACTCCCGGAGAAGCGATTCCGCCCTCCGCTGTGCAGGAATGCGGGTCATTGTGTGTTCTGGACTGATCCCAGACCTGCGCGCGGCGCGCTCCGGTGCTAGAACCGCAGTGTAGCTGATCCCGGGATCAGTGTGAGCGCGCGCGGTGCGTTGAGAAGTGCTCGCGGGGTCACATGTGTGCGGTCGCTCTGAATGAGCTGATTGGTCACGGGGCAGGAGAGCGCGCGCGCGCGGGAAGATCGCTGTGGGAAAGTGTCAAACCACTAAACTGTTTCCAGGGAGGCTTTTTTAAAACCCCCAAATCTGACAGATCCGGATTTGCCAGGTTTTTGGCACACAAGCCCGAATTAGAAAGACGGGTTCAGTAAAGTGATAAAGATATCACTGAGTTCACACGTTATATTTTAGCCTATTTTCTTTTATGTATATATTTATTAGGCTATAAACGTTAACTTAAAAAATATTTTAAGTTACATTAGAATTAAATTGTTATTAGGAAATTAGAAAATAATGCATTTCAGATTCTGCATTTTACAATTTTGCTATATTGTTGCTTTGTTTTGGGTTGTTGCTAGGGTGTTGCTATGTACTCGCCAGTGAGTTTTATGTAGTTAGGGTGTTCTGAGTTGTTTCAGACTATAGATATAGAACGACTGTTCACTCCTATTACTTGTGAATGTAAATTCTGTAAAAAAAAAACTGTAAAAAAAAAAAAAAAAAAAGTAAAAAACTGCAAATCGCAATATGGCGGAATACGTCCCGCCTTCTAAGTAAAGGAGCCAACTGCTGATTGGTAAAGTTATTGCATCACTGCAGCCGAAGCTCCTGAGACTCACACTTTGGACTGCACATGTGCATTGGCTCATCTAGCCTGAAAAATAAGCGTTTTTAATGCTACTTGAGCATAAGAAACAACTTTTAGTTCATTTCAGATTTTGTTGCTGATTTGAAATATGTTATTTAATAGTGAGTTCGGCAAACGGTTTTTGAGATGTCAGGATTCCCCCATTCAAACAGATAGGACTTGGTCTTGGATGCCTGAAAAAGCTGCCCAGAGGCATTGCAAATATGGCCGCCGAGTGAACAGAATTTCCTTGAAAGGTGCTTTGGTTGTTACTAGGTGGTTGCTATGGTGTTCTGGGTAGTTCCTGGTGTGTTGCTCTGTGATTAAATTATAAATATCTAGATATATAAATAGAATTTGAAGGTAATTTGTAGCACAGACTCTTTTGATTGGCTGTTGTCCATCAGGGTGGTGTGTGTGTGTGTGTGTGTGTGTGCTGATGAGGCAGTTTTCTTACTAGGGAACAGAGGAGTAGACGACATCACGGATCCAGATCCAGAGCAGCAGGGCAGAGCGACACCAGCCATTATAACTAGAGGAGAGACGGATGGATGAGTGAAACTGTGTTTTAATCACATTATATTATTCATGAGTCTGCAGATCGAACAGCATCAGTGTTAAAAACATACATGACTGAATTTTTGCTTCTATCTAAAGCATAATAAATCTATCTTCTAATATGCTTGAAATTTCTTTTAATGCATGACAGGAGCAGACAGTGAAGGAAAAACATCAACATGATGCATCTCATGAAGAACAGTTTTTTGAACACAGCATCATTCCCATATTTCCATTAGTGTTATTTCATTGTTTTAATAACTTTACTATTATTCTATCATGTGAAATAGTTAATAAATAATGAGTATATGATCAGTAGTGTGCAGCATGTATTTCAGTGATTAGATTTTTAAAAGTAGCATAAACAACGAGGCAAAGTGTAAATAATGAAGTTTGTGCATTGTTCAAATTAATTAGTTTTAATGGACATCTCAACAATAATGATGTATTAATAAAATTAACCAGAATATTCTAGAGTAGTTGACATTTTGTTCAATTTAAACTACTTTAAACAATATTATAAGTCTGGTATATTTAATTATTTCATTAAAACAACAAAATATTATTAAAATTTATTTGAATATATTTATCTTAATTTAGAGGCTACATGGATTATATTATATCTTATATACAAAGGAAAACTTGTAACAAAATAAAAACTAATATTTTATATATAAATAAAATATATACATATGTTCTCTTATGTATACTAATATTATATATTGTAAAATGAAGAAGTGAAAAGCAAAATGCTAAAAAAATTGTAAAACTAAAAAATGGTGATCGGTTGAGGGACAAACACTTTCTTTTACTAATCTAATATCTTGATATAAAAGTACAAATTAGGTGCTTAAATTGGATGATTTTTCGTTAATTTACAAATGAAAATAAAAGTGACTTTTTTGTTTGAACTTTAAATACTGTTTGTAAATGTAGATGCACTCTAAAAAATGCTGAGTTGTTTCAACTCTTGTTTGGGTCAAATATGGACAAACCCAACTTTTGGTTTACATTTTTAAATTAAATTTTAAACCCAATGTTTGGATTTGTCCATATTTGACCCAAACAAGAGTTGAGACAACCAAGCTTTTTTAGAGTGTGTATTTCCATGAGGATATTGAGCGAACAAAGCTTTAATTTAATTGAAGTTGCATTAATGTTGCATGAAATGACACATTACGAGAAAGTCATAACATGAACAAAATTACAGACAATATTTGAGATATTAATGTCATCTGATCTGTCACTGAATGTCTTTTGCTTCATGTCAGTGCTGCAGGTCGTCTTACCTGGCGTTGGCTGAATAACGTCCCCGTCCTTCGTTTGCCGGCCCTTGTGGTCCTCAGGGGCCCCGCTGTGAGAAACACACTTCAGCATCAGACTCAGAGCGGGGAAACGCACACCTGCCGCAGGTGAGGAACTTCCCGGACGCAGCAGATTCTCTATGAGAAAACACTTCCCGGAATTCCCAAATCCGGGATGCCTCGGAGGAAATCCAGCCATGTCTTTCAGGTACCTCGTTCGTTTCAGGAGATCATTCTGGAGTGTAGAGTTTCTCCCTCTGGTGTGAGTTAACTTCATTAAAAAACACAAAGAAAACAATGCGCTCTTTCCCTGGGAGTCTGTGATTGGCCGAGGCGCGGCGCTCTGATAAGAGTGGGCTCTTTCTGCGGGACAGAAGGTGGAACCCCTTCATTCATTATGTCAAAGTTCCCATTAAATGATAGACATTGGAGACAATGGACTCCCGGCCAAAGTTTAACTTGCACACCAAACAGACCCCAGTGGCAGTAAATAGTAATATCTTTTTTCAGCGCGTCCATTGAGGAGGCCTTTGAGAGCCGGCCTGGAGAAGTATCTGTCCCTCAGTCTATCAATCTGACTATATTTCTTTAGTTTATTGTTGTCCTGTCGTCGCACAGCTGGGGACAATGAGAACTAGTTTGCAATCAACAAGTGCTATTTTACAACAATTAATGCGTGTGTGAATCTCACCAGCAAACCATTTTTATTTACCCTCCCTCCAAAAAAAGATATTTTGCATATATTTGTATATTAATATTACTTTAGGGTAAAAGATGGAAAGATGAGGTCTAATTTTAGCATCATTAAGATTATATTCTTAAAATTTGAGCATGTTATTTAAAAAAAATCTCTTTAGCATTACCAAAAAAATAATGGTATATTTTTTTTAATTGTATTTAAAATATAAACGTATTGCTTCATTAAAAAAACATTAGTGTGTGTGTGTGTGTGTGTGTGTATATATATATATATATATATATATATATATATATATATATATATATATATATAAAATTTTAAAATATGAAAAGATGAGGTCTAATTATTGCATCATTAACATTATTTTCTTAAAAATTAAGCATGTCACACTAATTAAAAAAATATCATTAGCTTTGCCATATTGTAAAAAATGTATTGTATTAATTGTATTTAAAATGTAATGCTGTTTGTCATATTCACTGTACAGCCTTAAATGTATGCTAAATTACATTAAAAATTACTTTACTTTCAATAATTTTATAGTGCAAATAAGATTCATTTTCTTAATACTATATATATATATATATATATATATATATATATAGTTATATAAATGCCATGTTTTCAGAGCTAGAACAACACAAAGAAAACAAGTTTATATTCAGTATTATTCCATCAAATGTTAATTTCTGAACTATTCTGAAGTTAAATTATTAGTATTGTGTTGTTTTAAAATTGATATAAACTGTATATTTGTGTGTTATATATTTTATATATAAAATAAAAATATGAAATTTGTATGTGTAAAAAATATATAATAAAATAATATATATATAATAAAATGATAATAATATGATATATATAATGTATAGCAGGAGATGTGTCTCATGGTTCAGCGAATGTTGGCGGCGTCTCTGGCGTCTCAGAAGTGCGTCTGTAAACAGGCATGTCCAGCGCAGGGGGGAACCGGGCCAGTCTTTTGGGGGAAACATCACCTCATGCTGGGCATGCTAATCGCCGCAGACAGCCGCTCTCTTTGTCCCCCCGACACAGAGCCAAAGGCCACATGTAATCAAATTTGCAGTTTTATTGGCCTCGCTGGTAGCGGGCAGGCCGTCGGCCGATGAATATGTAATGTGTGTTAACTGGGAGCAGTTCGGATGTGGAAAGATCCTCCGTGGGGTTATAGATCAGGAAATCTGCTTGTGACTAATCAGACGAACAACAAACTGTGACGGACAGATCAGCAAACTTTAAACTAGATTGTACTGGTGAAATCATCAACAATCATCCTAATATTGAAGCCAAGGTGATGAAGTTAAGGTTTAACTGATTTTTAAGTATATTTACTAAAGAAATCAACACTTACAAAATTAAGACCATTTGCTTTGCTTTGAAAACTCATCATCTTGCTTTTTATCAAAAAATAAAATAAATAAATAAATTGCAAAATTGCAAATGATAATAATTGCATTTTCTATACAATGTGCTGAAGTGTGACTTTTTAAACACTATGAAGAGAGTTTTTTAATTGCTAAATACCCAAACATTTGAAAATATCTTGAAGATACGCAGGACGCAAAACTGTTATTTCAGAACAATTTACAAAAAATTAATACCCTTTAGAGAAATTTCCCGTCTCCACTGTTCTAGTCCTCATGGTTTTCCAAACAGGGAGAATTAGTCCTTTATGAAGTGGAGTCACTAAAACGTTAGTTCATGTGAACCCATTTGAAGCTTTTATGCCTTTTAAAGGACAACTGAAAAAAATTAGAGCCTCATTGACAGTCTGTAAAGACTCCGGCGAAGTCCTCTCGTTGTGAGGCCAGCTGTGAAAGGTCTCTCCCCTCTTTTCTCTCCACGACCTCTTTAAAACAGCCGTCTCTCAATAGTTCCTGCCATCGCAGCTCTTCATATGCTGAATGGAGGTCCAGCCTCTGTGAATTAAAGAGCACAATGCCGGAGACCCGGGCTGAACATGACCCCCCTGAAACTGAAACACACACAAACACACACACAAACACACACAAACATACACACACACAGATCTAGGTTGTTTAATGTTATAGTCCAGTTTTGAAGTGGGAAAAAGTACAAATAGGAGGAGAGATAGATTATATATATATATATATATATATATATATATATATATATATATATATATATATATATATAGCCCAAAACTACAGAAGAGTATCAGTGCCAAGCAATAATACAGTTTTTTACAATCGCTAGGACTCATTTCTCAATACTTGGGTCACTTTTTCATCCATTCAAAGGGGAAAACTCCAGAATAATTTTGTACTCTTATGTAAACATGGTTCATATAACATAAACTGAATTATAAGCAAAGTGTTATTCTTGTTTTGTTAAGAAATTTTACAAAAGAAAACTGAAGAGTTTTGAAAAAGTGACCTCAGTGTTGAGAAATGTGTCCTGGTGATTGTAAAAAAACTAATAAAAAAAAAACATCTCAAGATTAAAGTCATTAAAATGTGAGATTAAACTCATTTAATTTTGAGAAAAAAAGGTCAAAATACAATGTTGAGGATAAAGTCGTTTTTGAGAAAAAAGTCCAAATAAAACATTGAATAAACGCATTCGATCAGTGTTGATTGCACACTGATTAAGGACATGACAGAGTTGGATCACTTAATCAAGCTTTATTTTCACTTAGTTAGGCTTACTTTTAATAACAAAGAAATATCATTTCTGAGGACAAACATTGCTGTTTGCTGATTAATATTATGAGGTCATGAGCATATGCTGATAAACAAAAAATAAAAATCACAATGTACTCTTAAACGATCCAAACTCTTCCTAATTTGTTGGAGTAGTGGTTTGATAGCAAGAGAATATAATATTCCTGACAATGGGCACCCTTGTCTAATTCCTCTGCTAACCTTGAATGGAGCACACAAACCAACATTAATCTCAGTTACACTCTCAGTGTCAGTATTAATAATTTCTAACATACTTAAACATTTTTCATGGAAACCAAAGGCTTATAAGTTATTCCATAAATATGAATGTTCAACTCCATCAAATGCTTTTTCTTGATCTAGTGACAATCGCATTTGATATTAAATAATTCAGAAGCCTGTATAACGTCCCTGATTAAAGAAATATTGTCCAGAATTGATCTACTAGGCACACAATAAGACTGATCTGGATGGATCACCTGTCCCTTTACCTTACCCAATCTATTTGCCAATATTTTGAAAGTAATTTATATAAAAGTGAGACCGACCTCCAATTCTTAATCTCAGTGAGATCTCCTTTATGGAAGAAGAGTAACCACTGCTCTTCAGCAGCTCAAAGGCAACCCACACTTCAGTAAGCTGTCATTGAACACCTCCAGCAGATCAACTCCGATCTCAGACCTGAAGGTTTTCTGAAAGTCAACCGGAATCCCATCCATACCTGGAGTTTTTCCGAACTCCATACACAGGCATCGAGTTCTGATGGAAGAGTGACCTCTGACCCAAGGCGTGACATAATGATGAATGCAGAAGTGCAGAGGATAGAGCAATACAAAACACCGGTCAAGAATTAGAAGTTTTAGTGATCATTTTAAAGTGAAATTTCGGTGGATTTCGATATAAGAGAATAGGAGCTTGAGTTTGTTGTGATGGAGGTTTTACATTTTAGTACTGATTCGGGTAGGTTCAAACCCCTGCAGACAGCCGGTCAGAACTGTATAATGACATCTAATCTGAAGAATTCAACCCAGAATCTCATTAAAGCATTTACTGAAGGCAAAGTTATGGTTCTGGAACAAATACAGACATAATCTTACACTATGATGACAAACATGGTGCAAAACAGAAAACAAAGTCCAAACCGGGTGATATTGTGACATACTGATAAGCCTTATCTTTCCATTATAATAGTTGCAACTTGCACTCTTAAATGTGCAATGAAAACTGCCAGCTGATAAAACTTGTGATCCAGGGACTATATTCATATAACATCTAAATGTAGATCTTAACTGGCTGAGTTAGATGCTGATTGTAAATGTCATTGGCTGTTAAAGTCTTGTGTTGCTTATAATAAATTGACATGTTGATAACACACACACATAAGCATTGTTTCAGAATGCTCTCAATTACATGTAGCTTAGATCAGATGCATACTACTGTACATGCATTAGTGAGTGTGGCGGTGCTTATGGGATGTCTCTCTGGGATGGGTGAGTATGAGGCTGGGAGGGAAACAACTATATTACATCAGTTACTTTGGGATGTTGCAGACAAATGTGAGATGAAGTGCAAATGTTCATTGGTCACATGAAGAAAGTTCAAGAAGCCTTTTGAACACAGGATATTTTAAATATATCTCCGATTATGTTTGTTTGAAAGAATATAGTCATACACCTATACTTGAGGGTGAGTAAATCATGGGATAATTTCCATTTTTGGGTGAACAATCCCTTTACGAGATTGACAACATCCACTTTATACTGAAACTAAATGTCAAAAGTCTAAATATCAAAGTCAGTTTTATACATAAAAAAGCAAGTTTTTACCTTAGAGATAGAATACAATGAATTATGAGACAAACTTGATATTCCTGCAGGGGGCGCAGAATGTATGTGTTATGTTGACTGTGATTGGCTCAGTATGCCGTCCGGTAAGAAAAGTAATGTCACGTGAAAATATGGGTAATTACATATACTTTGTGTTCACAGTTACTGCCTATCAAAATGTAATAAGTCCCAAATATTTAATGCCCATAACTCTAAAAAAAATTGTGGATGTAAGAAATTACAGGTGCGTGTCCTCGTGCACGTGGTGTTCAAAACTGTAAAATATTTCACAGATGGTTTTAACTCATCTAACTGGTAAGATAAATCCCTAGAGTTTATTCTAAATGATGTATCGGTTCATATCATCATTGTGTTAAATTCATGTTCCTGGTAATCTTGAATCAGAGCACTACTTGGAATAACTTCCCCTCTTGCAGAATCTCTCCTCTAGTGATGGGCGATTTCGAAACACTGCTTCATGAAGCTTCGAAGCTTTACAAATCTTTTGTTTTGAATCAGAGTTTTAGAGCATGTATCAAACTGCCAAAGTCACGTTATTTCAGTAAACGAGGCTTCGTTACGTCATAGTGTTTTTCGAAACATTTAGAAATTTCCTGCAAGATTTTTTGGTCTTCTTTACTTGGCAATATCTCTTGGGCTAAAATATAAAAACTGCCAAATAAGTTCTGTCTCAATAACAAAATTAGGGAAGTGTCTCACAAAATATTTCATAGAATTTATCCTGCTAAGCATGTTTTTAAGCTCAATATTTCCTCTACCTGTGAATTTTATGGACAAGGAAAAGAAACTATTTTGCATCTGTTTTTTCACTGTATTTATGCAAGATTATTTTGGAAAGATTTAGAATTCTGTATTAATAGGAAACTGGAGTGTATGATAGAAATTTGTGTATTTGATGGACTTTTTTTATACAGAATGAAAATTTGAAATGGAAAGAACTACATATTATACATTTGTTTATTTTATTAGGAAAATACCTTATACATAAGAAGAAGAGCTCAATGTAAACCAGATTTTTCAAATTTTATAAATAACTTTTAAATTATATGTAAATCTTTTGGAACAAACCAAAAAAAAAGCACTGAAAACATGTACTGCTCTGAAACCACTGAAATGTATGTAATATGTTTTTTTTTTTCTTCTTTTCTTTTTTCCCCTGGCAGCTAATGTTAATGTGATAATGTGAATATGTAATACCTCTTGTTCTTGTGGCATTGAATAAAAAAAAAAAAAAAAAAACACCCATGTGAACCCATGAATCATGTGGATTCACAGAGATCCACTAAACAAGTGTCTATGGGTTTTTACCTGACCTCCGATCAGTTTTATACATTTGTGGACATTTTAATTAGACAGTCTAATTAAAATAATGGTATTTATTAATCTCTTATTGGCCTGTTTAGCTGATCCATGGAACAAACAAAATAAGCCTTGAAAATTGATAAAAGAACACACATCATACAGACACTTTATATTTAATCTAATTAGATGATTAGTTAATTGCATTTGATTTTACTTTAAATAAAACTCCTGCAATAGATTTGTAAAAGGTGTTTTTATGCTTGTTTGGCCTTTGCATTTTTGTTACATTTACACTGTTCTTACCATTAGGGATCACTGTGGAGACGGGTGTCAGATTGTTTCGAAGCTTCAACACCTTACAGCACATTTGCTTCAACTGCTTCAGTGTTTTGCGAAGCCTTGATCTGCCCATCACTACTCCTCTTCTCTGATGATGAGGGCGGGGCAACCTGTCACTCACATGAGATCCACCAATAGCAAACCACAACCATACAATCAATTCCCCACAGACAAAATCAAGCCCCGCCCTACATTTGTTCTTGTTTGAGAAGCAGTTTCACTCGGATATATGACACAATAGGGAAGACCAGCATAAATCCAACTCCAGTTTCATGTTTGATTACATTTTTTTTTTTTTTTTTTTGGCTGACAGTTAACAATTACAAACAAGAATTTTATAGTAAAAATTAAATAAATACATCAATGAGTTAAACAAAAATGCATTTATTACATTTGCGAATGTCTTCTAATGTATTTAATATAGATTTAATATTATTTATTACATTTAAATTTATTCATTTAGATTTATTCATTTAGATTTATTCATTTAGCAGATGCTTTTATCTAAAGCGATTTATAGGCCTAATTTCCTAAATGAGGAACATCATAAACAACATATAAAAACTCAAAATTTATAGTAAAAACTATATTAGTACACGGAGGAGATGCAGAAAAGAAAAGAGATTATCTTAAAGAGGGAATTATATAGAAATTATTTAAGAGACTCAATAAACCAAATAAACCCAGCTCCATTTACTTCTGTATATGTTTATGAAATAATAATAAATGAGCAATTGAAATATGTAATTTTGCAGCTAATATAAACAAGATAAGTAGCAGAGGAATATAAAACACTAAATAATTCAAAAATCCAAAAGAGAAGATAATCAACTCTTTCTGGCTCCTCCATGATAAATCTTGACACAGTCTGGTCACAAGTGTTATTTTTTCTATACAGTCCTTGATGATTTTATTGTCCAGAAAGCTGTCTGTCTGAAATGAAACCGTTCTGCACACTAACATTTGATCTTTTTTACACACAAGAAACATACTGTCAAATAATGTTTTAAGTAACATGTAAATGTTTTTGTGGGGGTTATGCTTAGGTGAAGAGGATATAAAATATTAGCTCGGTATAAAAACTGAGCTAATATTTTAACCGGTATTACATTGGCCAATTTCTATATCCTAATTATTGTTAATGTAATTCATTTTTCCAGGTGCTCAGTGCTTCTTCCTTCAATTAAACAGCAAACAGTGATTGTAAATTAATTGCCTAAATTATTACATTATTTGATAACTGCATTCTTTAAATTGTAATGTTGACATGCATTCTCTGTAAAGCTGCTTTGAAATTATATGTATCATGAAAAGCGCTATACAAATAAATGTGAATTGAATTGAATTGAATAAAAAAATAGAAGTCAATGGAGCTACATGAAGATACACGAATATGTTTGTTTCCTTGAATGGATGTTTTTCTCTCACAGTTTCATCATGTCGTTTGAGAAACACACAGAGAACACGGAAGTAAAATACGTATGCTTTTGATGATCAAGGTGTCATTTCAGGGAAGGACAAAGAAACACCTGCAACACTGTCATAATTCAAGGTAGGTTACTGAATATTTTTTTTTTTTTTTTTCAAGTATGTTTATTGAGCACCAAAAAAATAATTAAAAAATAATAAGTAGCATTGTTGTTAGTTACACTGTATGTCCAAAGGACATAAACATTTCACTCATCAGGAATGATATTTAGAGAATCTATGATGGAAAGCAAGGGGTTCCAAGTTTTGTCAAATCTCCTCAAGGAGCCTCTAAGGGAGAACCTTAACCTCTCAAGTTTTAAGTTATGTAAAACTTCCTTAATCCATCTATCATATGATGGAGGTAAGGCTTGCTTCCAGTTAAGTAAGATCAATCGCCTAGCAAGCAGAGTACAGAAGGCCAAAGAATGTTGTGCTTCAGCTGTTAGAGTGCTGCCATGTGAAATACCAAAAAGGGCAGACAAAGGATTTGGGTTTGATATACAATGGTAGGCTGTGTGAAGAGTGTTGAAAATTTTAAACCAAAAGTCTGTTAGCTTTGAACATGACCAAAACATGTGAATGAAATCTGCAGGAGATTGGTTGCACCTATTACAGACATCTATAACATTGGGGTAGAACTTAGACAATCTGTGGTTAGTGTTGTAAGTCCTATGTATTAGTTTACATTGAATCAACCCGTGCCGTGCACAGATGGAAGAGTTATGGACTAGCTCTAGAATCTGGTCCCATTGATCTTCCTCAATGTGCCCCAAGTCCTGTTCCCATAGATCTCTGGTTTTTTGGGGGAAATTAGAGAGAGTGGAATCAAGAGCTTTAAAGATATGAGAAATAGCTCCTCTCTGATTGGGGTTTACTTTGAGAAGGGTGTCTACCAAAGTCTCTGGTGGTAGATTTGGGAAGTCAGGGTAATTTCTTTGTACAAAATGCCTAACTTGAAAGAAGCGAAAAAGGTGAGAGGCAGGGAGTTGAAATTTGGCTGATAGGATGGCGAAAGGCATGAAAATACCATTGTCATAGAGGACTTTGATAGCTGTGATACCTCTGTCGCTCCAGAGTTGAAAGGCAGAGTCCATAATAGAAGGTTTAAAACTATGATTGTGAGTTATAGGGGCAAGGATAGAGGGATGCTTCAGGCCAAAATGCTTTCTAAATTGCATCCATATTTTAAGCGATTGAGTGACTACAGGATTAGCGCTAATGTCAGTAGTTGACATTGGGAGTTGAGAGTATAACCATGATTGTAATGAGGTTTTAGAGGAAGAAAGTTCTACTTGGACCCAGGCTGGCTGAATGGCTGCGGGCTCGACTATCCAGTATAGGAGTTTTTGAATATTAGCAGCCCAGTAATAATGTAGAAAATTGGGGAGGGCCAGCCCCCCGGACCTTTTAGGGAGCTGCAATATGTTTTTCCGCATGCGCACTGGTTTATTACCCCAAAGGAAATGAGAGACTGATTTATCTACTTTGGCAAAAAACTTCTTTGAGATGAGTACGGGGATATGTTGAAATAGATAAAGAAACTTTGGGAGGATGGTCATTTTGATTAGGTTGACCCTGCCAGCTAAAGAGAGGGGCAGAGTAGACCATCTGCTAAAGTCTTCCTCGACTTTTTTAAGCAAAGGGTTGAAATTACTATTAAAAGTGCTTGCCAAGGACCTGGTGATGAAAATACCCAAATATTTGAAGCCTTGGTCCACCCACCTAAAAGGGGCTACATGGTTTGGCAGTTTACCTACAAGGTTGTTGATTGCGAATGCCTCACTCTTCCCAAAATTTAGTTTATATCCTGACAGTTGGCCAAATTGTTTTAAAATTTCTAAAATTACAGGAAGAGAGGAAGACGGGTTGGATACATACAAGAGCAAGTCATCCGCGTACAGTGACAGCTTATGTACCGTACCTTGACATGTAATGCCCTCGAATTTTTCTTCAGATTTTAGCCAGATAGCCAAAGGCTCGATGGCTATGGCAAACAATAAAGGGGATAGGGGACACCCTTGTCTCGTGCCACGGTGAAGTCGGAAAGAGGGTGAGAGCACATTGTTTGTTTGTACAGATGCTACTGGGGATGAATATAACAGTTTAACCCATGATATGAAACCTGAACCCAAACCAAATCTATCCATCATTTCAAAAAGAAACCTCCACTCTACCCTATCAAAAGCTTTCTCAGCATCCAGCGACACCAATATCTCAGGGGTGCTGGAGCTGGGCATGTTCAGAATGTTTAGGAGTCTTCTGGTGTTGTGAAATGAGTGCCTCCCCAGCATGAAGCCTGTTTGATCTGCTGAAATGATCCCTGGCAAAACCTTCTGAAGGCGGAGGGCTAAGATCTTAGCTAGAATTTTGTAATCCACGTTTAGTAATGATATAGGTCTAAAGCTACTGCAAAGTAAGGGATCTTTGTCCTTTTTTAGGAGAAGAGTAATTGTGGCATTGGTCAGGGTTGGAGGAAGTCTGCCAATTGACAGGGCTTCATTATACATATCACTTAGAACTGTAGAGAGAAGTGGGGCAAATTTCTTGTAGAATTCTACTGTGAATCCGTCTGGACCGGGCGATTTCCCACTCTGCAACGTAGGGTTACTGAATATTTTAAGTTGCTGATCAATGTTTAAGTGTCATATTTCCAGTGATCACACAACATGCAGCACAACTAAAAGACCTTTATTGAATTTTACTCGTCTGAAACGAGGCTCTGAGTGTGAGATTACAGTCTTTACAGTGACATCCACTGAATAAAGCTTCTAGATCACGTCATGTTTAAAACTCATAACTTTCAAAACTGTTTTATAGAAGATGACACACTGTATTTCTACAGCAGTGCTTTTCAGACTTTTTCAAACTCTTTTTTTCAGCAGCTCTTTTCAGAAAAGCGGAAAGTTAATATTAAACACTATAAACAACTATTGGCTATTTTAGTTCCCCTCACTCCACAAAAGATCATTTCAATTCAGCTATTCAGCTAAACAAGCCCAAACAAATTAATTTGCAGCGAAAGTGGAAGTAACCGGCCTTGTTCTCGCGCAGCCTACCTCTCTCATTCCGCATGAATCCAAATGTTTCCATTTTCATGAAATATTTGAATAGTAAACTATTATTTATTATTTAGCTAAACAGGATTTGTAGTTCACGCGCGTTCCAACATCAACGAGGAAAGAATCACTATTTACACGAGCAGAAGTGAGTAACAGCAGCGGCAGATTATATATGGACTATTTAAATTGAGCAGTGTGACTTTATATATGTTTGTTTGAATGTATTTTATTTTAATAATAAACAGGCTGCGATGTCACATTTGCAGTGCTTGAATATGTGATCGAACAGCGGAAACATACAGTAAAAAACAGTAAAGTCACTTTTGGTCATAAAGATAAGACATCATTAGAAAGCAGAGTGTTCATATTATATCATGTTCACAATAAAAACTGAACGTTGTGCTTTTGAAAGAAACAAACAAGGATGCACTTTCTGTCATCTCAGTTTCCTGTCACGATGAGTCTCAATCATCAGCTGAATCTGTCAAACAATAATCTACTGATCTGACAGAATCTGAAACTGAAACACAACCTGAAGAATTAGATTTAGACCTTATAATGTTTCAGAATAGTTGATCTGATCACAGTGTTGTTTACACACATTTATTTGCATATCTGCTATGAAAGTTTTTCTCTTTTTCCAACAGTTCATGAATGACGATGGCATCTATAAAAAAGCTGCTTCATGATACTCTAGATGACCTGAAACGAGACGATCTAAAGAGATTTAAGAGTTACTTGAAAGAAGATGGACCCTTTGGAGCTGGTAAACTGGAGAAGGCTGGTGTCACTGATATAGTGGATATAATGATGGAGCGTTTTGGAGCAGAAGAAGCTGTGAAGATCACACTGAACATCCTGAGGAAGATGAACCAGAACCAGCTGGCTGAAGAGTTACAGAACAACTACACTGAAGGTAATAAAGGGAAGAATAGAGAATGAGAGGAAGCATAGACTCATAAAAACGTTTTATTCTCCAAGGCTGCATTTATTTGATCAAAAATAGTTACAATATTGTGAAATATGACAATTTAAAATAACTTTTCTATTTGAATATCTTTTTAAAAATGATATTTTTCCCAATGTTGTCATCACAGGAAAACTTTCACAGCTGAATTTTCACGTGATCCTTCAGAAACTATTCAAATAGTTTATTTGCATAGATTTATTTAATAGTTTAATAGTTGTGCTGCTTAATGACGTGTTGTGATGTTGTCTTTAATATAGGAGGCATCAGTAAACAGTACTACAGCAATTCAACAACTCAATTCCTTCACCTCTAGGTTTCTTATTAGGTTTTACTGCCCTCTAGCGACCACACTCAGTATCACAATGATTCACCGATCAAGTGTTGAAACATGATGTAGAGCTTTTTCAGGATACTTTGATGAACATAAAGTCTCATTCTTTTCTCTATCTTCACAGTCCAGAAATCATCAGAAGCAGCTGAGAAACACATGAGAAAACAAGGTGAATTAACCTTAAATGTATGTTAAATTAAACTAATTGAAAAATAAATCCATTGCATTAACAGAAATTCAACATGATTGTATATTGAAGCTGAATATTTAAAAAAAAAAAAAAAAAAAAAAAAAAAAAATCACACATATTTTCATTATTAAAAATCCAATAATCCATATTCACCTTCCAGACTTCACATCCAAAATAGCCAGTCTATTTAAAAAAATAAAATATTCAACAGGCAAATTTCTGTCCATTTTATTTCACTTACACAAATTCATTGGTTCAAATTTGATAGAAAATTCAACAGTGCTCATCCGGAGCACCGATTCATGATCTCCATCTGCTGTTATTTTCCTCACAAACCTTAGAGTTTAAATTTCTTGTGTTGTTTTGTTCACACCTTTTCCTGTTTATTTATATTTTTCATAACAGATGATTTCTGGCTGCAGGAATTCATGAAATCTCACAAAATGAACATGAAGGAGAAAGTAGAACACATTTTTGAGTGTAAAAAGGAAAATGAAGCACATCTCAAGGATGTTTTCACAGAACTCTTCATTACTGAGGGGGATCTTAAAGAAGTCAATCAAGAACATGAGATTATACAGATTGATGAAGACATTAAACCTCGTAAATCACAGGACAGACCAATCAAATGCAATGATGTATTTAGACTGAACAAAAAGAAGAAAAAGATTGTTCTGACCAAAGGCATCGCTGGCATTGGAAAAACGGTCTCAGTGCACAAGTTCATTCTGGACTGGGCAGAAGGAAACGCCAATCACGATATAGATTGTGTTTTCCTGCTTCCATTCCGAAGGATTAACTGCATTAAAGATGGAGAGATCAGTCTGCATGAGTTTCTACAGATATTTGATCCAGAACTGGAGGACCTGGAAACATCAAACATATGTAAGATATATAAACGTAATCTTGTGTTTATCTTTGATGGACTGGATGAGAGTCGACTGACTTTGTATTTTGACAGTGGAATGGTGACGAGTGTTGAGGAGCGATCATCTGTAGATGAACTGTTCACAAGTCTGGTCAATGGGACTCTGCTTCCATCAGCTCACGTCTGGGTGACATCACGACCTGCAGCAGCCAATCAGATCCCTCCTGAGTATGTAGGATTGTTCACAGAGGTGCGAGGATTCACTGACCAGCAGAAGGAGGAGTATTTCAGAAAGAGAATCAAAGATGAGACTCAGGCCTCCAGAATGATCTCACACATTAAGAAATCTCGTAGTCTCTACATCATGTGTTACATTCCTGTGTTCTGTTGGATCACAGCCACTGTTCTTCAGGACATTCCTATTGAGAACAATGCAGAGAACATCAACACGACACTCACTGAAATGTACATCCACTTCCTGCTGATACAGATGAACATGAAGAGCCAGAAACATGACAGAAAAACAGAAAGAGATTGTCCCAAGCTCTTAGATTCCAATAAAAGAATGATTTTGAAGTTAGCTAAGCTAGCGTTTGAACAGCTGAAGAAGGAAAACATTGTGTTCTATGAGGAAGATCTGAGAGCATGTGGTATTGATGTGAGTGAAGAAGACTTTGAGTCCACAGGAATGCTCACTGAGATCTTTCAGCAAGAAGCTGGACTTCATGAGATGAAGGTCTTCTGCTTCGTTCATCTGAGTGTTCAAGAGTTCCTCGCTGCAGTGTATGTGTTCCTCTGCTACCTGAACAAGAACATGGACGAGCTGCAGTTTTTCACTGAAGAAACAGAAAATGAGCTGGAAAGTTCCTTTGAAGAAACACAAAGAGAGGTCAGGCCTAAACGTTGGTTTCCTTTTCAGTTTGCAAGGCTGCACAAAACCAACAAGAATAAGAATGTGTCTGTCATCAACAAGCCAGACAAAAATATTGCTTTACATGATTTACTAAAGATGGCTGTTGAGAAAGCAATGCAAAGTCAGAAAGGACATTTAGACCTATTTTTACGGTTTCTGATGGGCATTTCACTGGAGTCCAATCAGAAACTACTCAGAGGCTTGTTCACACACACTGAAGACAGCAAAGACAGTGTCACAGAAATAACCAAACACATTAAAGAAATATAGCTGCAAGCAGCAATTCGGGGCCAAGCCCCAGAAGGGGCAGTAGCGCAATACGGAGCAGGTAGAGCAAAAACAGCAGAAATTGAATGTACATGCAAAACAGCTGGTTCAGAAGGACAGGTGGAAATGAAATGAAAATCAATAGAAGTTCAGATGAGAATGAACACAGAATGAACTAAAAACACTTGTATCTAATTCAAGAGGAATAAAGATTAGTACAATGCTTATTTGGATAAAAAAGGAATCAAAATGACTCATTACACACAATTGCATAATGACCACCCAACACGGGATTCGAACCCACAACCTCCAGGTCCAGTGTCCATTGCGCATGTCATTGCACCACTGTGCAGGTGACTGTTGACACAACTGCCGAAGTTCACTAGTTTATGTGAAAATGGACTCAAAAAGAAGAATTTTTATGAAACTGCACTGAATGTTATATTTAATAACTTTACTTTAGATCATTCTGCAGCTCATCATGCTGTAGCGCAATACAGAGCAGGAAGAAGAAAAACAGCAGAAAATGAACAAACATGAAACACCTGGTTCAGAATTATGGGCGAGAATGAACTCAGAAAGTACAGAAGCTTAGATGAAAATGAACACAGCATGAAACAAAAAGCATTTATTTCTAATCTAGAGGCAATAACGGAATCAAAACACACAATTTCATAAAACCACTCCACCCGAGATTCGAACCCACTATCTTTAGGTACAGGGCTCGTCAGGTACCTGGCTTTACACATTGAGCTACATTATGACACATGTTCAACATGTTGTGGAAGAGAACTTTTAGTGTAACAAAGAATTTACAAAAAAAACATTTCTTAGCATGCTAACCATATTAGCATGCCAAGCTAACTTAATGCTAATGAAGCTCATGGTTAACTTGATAGCTGAAGAGCCACATTAAAAAGAATGACAACTGGTTAGCATGCTAAGCAATTAGCATGCTAAGCTAACTAGCATAAGATAACAATCACAAGGAAGGTCACATTCAGAGACAAATATCTCGGGAACGGTAGCGAATATCAAAAATCCGTTCAGTCATTTCTATGCGGCTCGGTCCAAAGATCTTCTGAGCTGATTGTGGACAAAATAGGACAAAATTTGTGGGAGGAGTAGCGAAAAAACTGTTTTTCATTTATTTCAATATGGCAGACAGGTACATTTAAGGAAAATGACAAATGACACATCGTTGGAATTGGCATTAGCCAGGGAATAAAATGACATAAAGTATACACGTTTTGGAAAGTGTTTTCAAAAGTTATAAGCATTTTTGCAAAAAACATTATATCTGTGGAACAGTAGGTGGCGCTGTGTTGAAACTTCTCAGGTACCTTCGGGACCTACTAAAGGTCATACATACTAATTTTTGTGAAGATATGTCAAATAGTTTAAAAGATATTGAAATTTATGACAAAATTCAAAATGGCGGACATGCTTTTCATCCGATGTTGACAAATTCAATATCCCCGGATTCGGCATGGCCCAAGGAATCCATAGACACCAAGATCTTGATTTTCTAATAAAGTGTTCAAAAGTTATTGGCCAAAATATCCATTTTACAGATCTCATGACCTGTAGGTGGCGCTGTTCCCAAATTCGGCAAGGAACCTCAGATCATGGTCTTGATCAAGTGTACGAATTTTTGTTTTGATCGCTCAAAGTTTGGCTGAGATACAGCCTCTATAGCAATTTTGGGTAAACCTCATTAACTTCGTGACATCATAACTTTTGAACAAAGATGAATAAAAAAAATCTGCTCAGTCATTTCTGTGCGGCTCAGACCAAAGATCACCTGATCAAAGTCTGGACAAAATTGGACAAATTTTGAAGGAGGAGTAGCGAAAAAACGGACTACTGTACTTTTCAAAATGGCCGCTACTGTAATGGGTGGAGACTTAATGTAAGAATTTGAATAGAATCAGCATGAAGAGACAAATCAGATGTACTAAATTGTATTTTTCTAGAGCAAATGGTTCAAAAGTTATAACCTTTAGAATGTTGAATTTTTGAACTGGTGGTGGCGCTATAGAGTTGGTCCTTGAGACTCCAAAATTGGTCAGATTTCTAGACATGACCATCACTACAAGTGTGCCAAATTTCATCATTTTCTCATGTTCCGTTGATAGGGCTGCCATAGACTCCCATTCGGGAGGAAGAATAATAATAATAAAAGGGAAAACGTACAATTACAATAGGGGCTACAGCCCCTTTGGGGCTTGGCCCCTAATAATAAAAGGGAAAACGTACAATTACAATAGGGGCTACAGCCCCTTTGGGGCTTGGCCCCTAATGAAAATCAATAGAAGTTCAGAGAATGAACACAGAATGAACTAAAATACTTGTATCTCATTGAAGAGGAATAAAGATTAGCACAATCCTTATTTGGATAAAAAAGGTATCAAAATGACTCATTACACACAATTGTATAAAGGAACCCCACACGAGATTTGAATCCACGACCTCCGGGTCCAAGGTCCATTTCTCATCTCATTGCACCACTGTGCAAGTGAATGTTTCCACACCTGCCGAAGTTTATTAGTTCATGTGAAAATGAACTCAAAATGAAGAATTCTTATAAAGCTGCACTTTAGATCATTCTGCAGCTCATCATGCTGTAGTGCAATACAGAGCAGGAAGAGGAAAAACAGCAGAAAATGAACAAACATGAAACAGCTGGTTCAGAATTACGGGCAAGAATGAACTCAGAATGTACATAAGCTTAGATGAAAATGAACACAGCATGAAACAAAAAGCATTTATTTCTAATCCAAGAGGCAGTAAAGGAATCAAAACACACTATTTTATAAAACCGCTCCACCTGGGATTCGAACCCAGTAACTTCGGATACAGGGCTCTTCAGATAACTGGCTTTACACATTGAGCTACTTGAGGATGCACTTTCAACAGACTGTGGAAGAAACCTTTTAGTCTAACAAAGAATTCACAAAAAAAGCATTACTTAGCATGCTAACCATATTAGCATGCTAAGCTAACTTAATGCTAATGAAGCTCATGGTTAACTTGATAACTGAAGAGCCACATTAAAGAGAATGACAACTGGTTAGCATGCTAAGCAATTAGCATGCTAAGCTAACTAGCATAAGACAACAAACACAAGCAAGGTCACATTCAGAGATGAATATCTTGGGAATGGTAGCGAATATCAAAAATCCATTCAGTCATTTCTGTGCGGCTCGGTCCAAAGATCACCTGAGCTGATTTTGGACAAAATTGGACAAAAATTGTAGGAGGAGTAGCGAAAAAACTGTTTTCCATTTATTTCAATATGGCGGACAGGTACATTTAAGGAAAATGACAAATGACACATCGTCGGAATCGGCATAAGCCAGGGAATAAAATGACATAAAGCATACACATTTTGGAAAGTGTTTTCAAAAGTTATAAGTGGTTTTGCAATAATCATTACATCTGTGGAACAGTAGGTGGCGCTGTGTTGAAACTTCTCAGGTACCTTCAGGACCTTCTAAAGGTCATACATACCAATTTGTGTGAAGATATGTCAAATTGTTTAAAAGTTATTGCAATTTATGACAAAATTCAAAATGGCGGACACGTGCTTCATCCGATGTTGACGAATTCGATATCCTCGGATTCGGCATGGCACAGGGAATCCATAGACACCAAGATCTTGATTTTCTAATAAAGTGTTCAAAAGTTATTGGCCAAAATAGCCATTTTTCAGATCTCATGACCTGTAGGTGGCGCTGTTTCCAAATTTGGCATGGAACCTCAGATCATGGTCTT
This sequence comes from Megalobrama amblycephala, assembly GCF_018812025.1. Taxonomy (NCBI): domain Eukaryota; kingdom Metazoa; phylum Chordata; class Actinopteri; order Cypriniformes; family Xenocyprididae; genus Megalobrama; species Megalobrama amblycephala. Next base: position 32,382,719 of record NC_063058.1, read on the forward strand.
GATCAAGTGTACCAATTTTAGTTTTGATTGCTCAAAGTTTGGCCGAGATACAGCCTCTATAGCAATTTTGGGTCAACCTCGTTAACTTCGTGACATCATAACTTTTGAACAAAGATGAATAAAAAAAATCTGTTCAGTCATTTCTGTGCGGCTCAGACCAAAGATCACCTGATCAAAGTTTGGACAAAATTGGACAAATTTTGAAGGAGGAGTAGCGAAAAAACGGAATACTGTACTTTTCAAAATGGCCACTACTGTACTGGGTGGAGACTTAATGTAAGATATTGAATGTGATCAGTATGAAGAGAGGAATCAGTTGTATTGACATTCATTTTTCTGGAACAAAGGGTTCAAAAGTTATAACCTTTACAAAAGTGAATATTTGAACTGGTGGTGGCGCTATAGACTTAGTCCTAGATACTCCAAAGTTGGTCAAATTACTTTTAATTACTATCACTACAAGCATGCCAAATTTGATAATTTTCCTTCTTATGGTTCATTGATTACCATACAGGGGGAAGAAGAATAACTACGAATTTGGACATAAAGGAATTGCATGTGATAGCTTCAGATTAGACCAGTTTTAGGCAGAATGCCTAGAACAGACACAAGTTCTGCATCTTTTCCTGCCACAGTACCTCATGCGGTCTGGGCATGTGTCACACTGAGTTTCGAACCCACGATGCAGAGCATTCGGGATCCGTGGCGTAACACATTGAGCTAATCAGCCATGCAAGTTCATCAGTATGCTAAGCAGAGGTTTCAGTGTGAGAAAGAGTTCACAAAAAAAAAAGCTTCATAGCATGTTAACCATATTAGTATGCAAAGTTATTTAATGCCAACTAAGTTTTGGTTAACCTGTTGACTGAAGACCACATTAGAAAGAATAGCAATAGTTTAGCATGCTAAGCAATTACTGTGCTAAGCTAACTAGTATAAGACAACAAACACAAGCAAGGTCACATTCAGAGATGAATATCTTGGGAATGGTAGCGAATATCAAAAATCCGTTCAGTCATTTCTGTGCGGCTCGGTCCAAAGATCATCTGAGCTGATTTTGGACAAAATTGACCAAAATTTGTGGGAGGAGTAGCGAAAAAACTGTTTTTGATTTAATTCAATATGGCAGACAGGTACATTTAAGGAAAATGACAAATGACACATCGTCGGAATCGGCATAAGCCAGGGAATAAAATGACATAAAGCATACACATTTTGGAAAGTGTTTTCAAAAGTTATAAGTGGTTTTGCAATAATCATTACATCTGTGGAACAGTAGGTGGCGCTGTGTTGAAACTTCTCAGGTACCTTCAGGACCTTCTAAAGGTCATACGTACCAATTTGTGTGAAGATATGTCAAATTGTTTAAAAGTTATTGCAATTTATGACAAAATTCAAAATGGCGGACACGTGGTTCATCCGATGTTGACGAATTCGATATCCTCGGATTCGGCATGGCACAGGGAATCCATAGACACCAAGATCTTGATTTTCTAATAAAGTGTTCAAAAGTTATTGGCCAAAATAGCCATTTTTCAGATCTCATGACCTGTAGGTGGCGCTGTTCCCAAATTTGGCATGGAACCTCAGATCATGGTCTTGATCAAGTGTACCAATTTTAGTTTCGATTGCTCAAAGTTTGGCCGAGATACAGCCTCTATAGCAATTTTGGGTCAACCTCGTTAACTTCGTGACATCATAACTTTTGAACAAAGATGAATAAAAAAAATCTGTTCAGTCATTTCTGTGCGGCTCAGACCAAAGATCACCTGATCAAAGTTTGGACAAAATTGGACAAATTTTGAAGGAGGAGAAGCGAAAAAAACAAATACTGTACTTTTCAAAATGGCCGCTACTGTAATGGGTGGAGACTTAATGTAAGAAGTTGAATAGCATCAGCATGAAGAGACGAATCAGATGAACTAAATTTAATTTTTCTATGACAAACAGTTCAAATGTTAAAACCGTTAGAATGTTGAAATTTTGAACTGGTGGTGGCGCTATAGAGTTGGTTCTAGAGACTCCAAATTTGGTCCAATCACTATTCATGAGCATCTCTACAACTGTGCCAAATTTCATCATTTTCTCATGTTCCGTTGATAGGGCTGCCATAGACTCCCATTCGGGAGGAAGAATAATAATAATAAAAGGGAAAACGTACAATTACAATAGGGGCTACAGCCCCTTCGGGGCTTGGCCCCTAACTATTACAAAACCAGTACAAGCGCATCTCACCTGAAACTTCAGTCAACCTGTTCTACTGCTTACTGGAGCTCAATGACAATTCATTATATTCAGAAATACAAACATACTTCAGATCATCTCCAGAAAGAGAGCTCTCATCTTCCATGTACTCATTGATGGCTTACGTACTGATGATGTCAGAGGAGGTGCTGGATGAGCTCGAGCTGAGGAGGTACGGATGGGGAGGCCTCAGGAATATCCTGCCAGCTGTGAGATGCTGCAGAAAAGCAGAGTAAGGAACTTGTTGAAGCTGTTTAATCAAAGTTTTAAAATTAATTTTATCATAATATTCAGTGTGAAGTATCATGTTTCTACTGATTTTGGAGAGTAAAATCTGTATGAACTAAAATTGATTTACTAAACAGTGATTTTATAGACATACAAGTTATTTTCACATCACTTCACATACATGACAATTATACATTTTCTATAAAGTTTGAATGTTCACAGAGAACAGGATATAATCTATCACTGTTACAAACACTGTTCCTACAAGATGAACACACAATCAATATGGACAAATATCCTGTTTTTACAGACTCTCCGGCTGTAATCTCGATGACACCTGCTGTGAAACTGTGGCTTTGGCCCTGCAGACACCAAACTCACCCCTGATAGAGCTGGACATGAGTCACAATAAACGGCTGGGTACCCGAGGAGTGAAGCTGCTCTCTGATGGACTGAAGAGCCCAAACTGTCAGCTGAAGATACTGAGGTTTGAGATTCATTCAATCCTTATACAACACTCACCTCAGTATTTCAGTCACTAAAAACAGAGTGTGACATCCTAAAACGCTGAACATTAAAATGATTAATGTGCCTTAATGCACAAAGACAGTGATTTTAATAAATCAAATTCAGTATAGGGGAGTGCGGGGCACAACCTAATGCGGGGTTAGTTAACACACATGGTTTAAATACTTCCTCATATGCTAGCATGATGAATCTTTAAGTATTTACTAGTTGACATAATGGCAATATATAGAGAAAAATTGTGCTAAAATTCAGAAATCTTTGGGAGATATCACTGAACATTTATTTAACAGCAGCAAAAGTAAATTTCTTACTTAATTTTTCATCTATATTTTTTGTTTATTTAAAATTAGTCAAATCTGATATAATTTTAATCTCCAATCTGTTATTAAGCAGTTTAGATATTTCTATAATGCTTCACTAACTATCAGAAGACACTAACCAGGTTTAAAGTCCAGTTGCACAGATAGAGTTAGTGTAACACTGTGTTACAGTCCCGCTATTAGAACTATGATATTCTATACAGTTACTGATATAACTGACATAATTCACTTTTATGAATGTCTGTTGAGAAACCATGGGAGGAAAACTGAATAAAGACTGAGAGGAAGAACCTGAACATCCAGAAAATATTATTTCAGGAAATGTTCAGCATTTGTACTGTCTCGTGTATTTATCTCGAGTTCAGTGAGAGCTGTGAGTGGAGGGAGAGAGAGTTGAGTTCAGCTCTGTGTTTTTCTGAATGTCTGAACATGTTTCTTCATCTGTTTCCTGTATTGTTTTGATCTATGAGCTGTTTTACAGAGCGTTCATTGTCAAACTACAAAATTATTTTAATTTTAATTTCCAAAAAAAATGCTGTTATTTTATATGAAAAAATAATTATTTTTTTTGACAAAATATTTTAGTTTGTCATTTTAAGCTGTCAGGTCTTGTTACAATGTGCCCCACCTATGGGGCATGTTGTCACATTTCCCTTCTCTTCTTTCAAAATAAAGAAAATAGAAAAATAAAGAAAAAAGTATACACTGTATTAATGAAACAAAGCCACATATTTGTAGCGGACGTGTGAAATTAATGTGGAAAAAAAAGAAATGCTCTGAACCCTTAGTAGATTTACACAAACTGAGAAAGTCAAAAAGCGTTAGGTTGTTCCCCGCTCTCCCTACACCATATTGATGATGCTTAATATTTACAGGCAAACAGATGAAGAATTTGACTACAGTGTGTTAAATTGCATGTTAATTGTTTTTATTTATAATAATTCCCCCATAGGAAACCATTTACATGAAACTTTGCACATTGTGTCCATATTCTGGGTTCATCTATTTGCTTGCACAGTATATTTTATTAATAAAGTGAATACTAAATTTGGTCCTTCAGAATTTCATCATCATCATCACTGTAAGCAAGATGAAGATGATGATGATGATAATGAAGTCAATGAAGCATGTATTACAGTACGGATGTTTTTCTCCCCATTATGTCCATGAGAGAGGTCAAAAAAGTAAATGAAACAATTCTTTGTTCAGTTACATTTATTCATTTTTTATCATTTAATAATTGTTTGTAATAAACACTTAAAATGGGCTATAAAAATTATTGATTTTTTTAAAAGAACAACTAAGATCAAATAAAAATGCTTCATGGGCTCAGGCAGAGTTTATAATCACATGTTTTTGCAGCGTTGAGTAATGTAGCCAATCACAGACATATCTGTTGATTTCTGGAACGCAGTGAGATGTTTTGTTTTTTTTGGTAGGTAGATCTCATTCGGTTGATCATTTTAAAAGTAGATCATCAGGCAAAAAAGTGTGGGCACCCCTGGTGTAGATAAAAGATTCACGATTAAGGATTCATTGTGCAGTCACTGAAGCATTGTGAGATCTTGATGATCTGTCATCTTTTTAGAGATTGTGAAGTAAGCGCTCGTTGCTCACATTCTGCCTTACCAAATCATACACTCAGCACTGCCTGTGCTTGCTTTTATGATTGTGAATGTTGCTGATACTAACAAAACATGTATCACCGTTTATGCTGGGATCTGTAGGTTGTGGCTCTAGGTGACACGTAACTTACAGTATTTTAACGAGTTCGTTTGCCCATATAATCTTTAGGGTATTAGGTTAGCTAATTTGGCTTGCTGTCCACTGAGGAGGGGCTCGATGAAGCATCTTCAACTCGAGCTCTGATACACCCCCCCAGTGAATAAATATAGGATATGATTATATAGGGCAAGGTACCTGAAATGAAGGTGGAGTTTGGGGAGGTGGAGGGATGCTGGAACAGCTGAGACTGAAGAGAGGTAAGCAGCTGCTTATATACTCTGGCTGTTGATTGGAAGATTAGATGGGCTCGCTCCTCCCTAAATTACGTTTAGGAACTTCACTTTTATTTGCTTCGGTACTATTTTCACAAGTGAGATGCACATTTTGTGATGTACACCTTTTTCAAAACCTGATCTCATGCTTCATTCTAGCTTTACATATATTCATTCAACATAATCACTGTTTCAAACACAAGATCATTGTGATGTAAGGAGAACATTTGGTTTAATCACTGAAACACAACAGTTTGATCTTCTTTCAGTTTAGTTCTTTTAACAGTCAGTTTCAATAGCAAACAATGCAAGATACATGTTTCAAATCACCCTTGATGCTGAAATAATTACAGTTACACAGGTACAGATGCCACATTAGAAAATACACTTACATTTCCTAAATTACAAAAAAATCCATAATGTTTGCAATAGTATTCAGTGTGTTATCAAGGTGTGAAGTATGACACAGTCATGAGGTTTTGTGAAGAACAGAGTTTGATGGCAATACAGTAAATGTTCTCACTGTACCATATGACTGAATCTATACTGTAGTTGATCTTTACAGATGAAGGGTGAGTTACAGTAATGTGGCAGTCTCTATCATGGTAATACCTCTGTTTACATTTGGTTATTTGGTTCACAATGCAGTGTTTACCAGGACCACACACACACACACACTCGCACACACGCACACACACACTCGCACACACACACACACACACACACACGCACACCTACACACACACACACACCTACACACACACACACACACACACTTTGAAAATTGTGGTCATCATCTAAGATTAATTGCTTATAATTCATTACATTTGATTATCTATATCGGAAATTGCAAATAATTTCTATAGAAACTATGACTATAGAATCAATATCTATAGAAATCTGAAAGTTGATTAGGAGAACTGTGTGAAGAGTTTTGCAAAAGTGACCTAAGTATTGAGAAATGTGTCCTAGCGTCTGTAAAAAACTGTAAATAATAGACAATTAAACTGAACGAGAAGAGATGCAAATCAAAAGTTGGATAGTGATAGCATTATGAAAGGCAGTTACTGTGAATAAACATTTATAAAGATGAAACACTTATTTTGTGTTGTGAAAAGATACTTTGTGATTTTGTGTATTGCACTAACACAATTTAAATTATGCTGAAATGTTTGAAAAAAGTGCACATTTGATGATCTGTTGTGATATTAGTACTCAGAGTTTTACAAATTAGAAAAAATTACCAATTACTTTTGAAATTTGCACCAAAGAAATAAAAAAACTGTAAAAACAGAACATGGAAATCTCATGTACGTACTGAAAAAAATAATGTTTTATACTATTTATTTGTTTAAACGCTTAGACCAGGGGTACTCAAGTTCAGAGGCCAAGAGGGCCGCATTTCAACCAAATGAAACGCGAAGGGCCACAAGTTATAACTTGGATCGTAAGACTTTTTAGGCCTACTTAAGACAATATTTGTAGTTTTACTGTTTATTTACTAAAAGTGCAGTTTATTATCTAGCTAAGTCTTAATAGTATGGTGTCCTTTTTAAAGTGTCACTTAACATGATAAATGGCATTTAAAAAAATGATTAATAGCTTGTCTTGCTGTATTCTTAATGTACAAATGCATAAAGAAAAACAAGAACTGATGAAAAGAAATCCTTATTCATTCCTTATTCATCCTTATTTCATTTCTTTTCACAAGAAATTTAAGGTCTGGCTGTTGTTCACTGGCTGATAAGAGTTTGTCCGTAAGACGAAAACATTGCACTTTTTTTTATAGCCTTTTTATACTCCATTGCACCTTTTTAACACTTTTTATAGCACCTATTTATACTCAGAGAATAAACGTTTTATTATTTATATTATTATTACCTTTTAATTTGGTAAGAATCCAAAAATCTTTTTTTTTTTTTTAATGTTCAATCACAATCTCATGAATTACCTAACTATAACCAACGTTGTAAACATGATAAATAAGATATTCTCCGTGAGCTCGATGTGATAACAGATCTTTAATGGGAGCGCTGCTTGCTTTCTGTTTACAACACATTGACATTAAGAATAAAAGGTTTGTTTTTCATGATGCTCAGCAACTTACACACTGCAAAGTTTGAGGAATGTCAACTGCATTTCATCATGGAAAAATAAGGTTACTTAGTTTTTTACTTGCGCGCACAGTCTCGAGCCTTTGATGGCGTTCACGAACACAAAGTGATTGACACATGCGCACTAGAGAGATTCATGCTTGTCTAGTCTTTTTCGCTCAAATAGTTACAATAAAATGTCTTTGTACTTGTTTAAAATTAGAGTTGCTGGTATCTTTTAATCCCCTCAAACGAGCGCTCTTCAACACGGTCGGCTATTGTGTTTGTTGTTACTCTTGTTCTGTCCTCTCCGTTTCTTTTCAGACTGAAACAACAGCCCGTTTCAGTGCTGACACATTGTGGACAAACTAAATTAGTGCAAAAACTATTCAATGCGCGCGTGCAAAGTGCCTTCAGTTTATATTGTTCTTTGCGGTTAGAAAAACTGTGCTGCGCGTGTACACTATACGCGTTCTCTGCTGATGATTACAGCGTCACGCGCACTGTACGCCTACCCTAGTGTACGTGTAAAAAAACGAAGTAATATTCACGCTAATTTTGGACGCAAATTATAATAAAAATACATTTATATGTAGCATGATGCGGGCCACAAATTTAATGCTGACGGGCCGGATGCGGCCCGCGGGCCGCCTGTTGAGTACCCCTGGCTTAGACTAATGTATGTCCACTTTCCTATATTTTTTGGGATTTTATACTTATGCTTTAAACAATATTCTGGGCCTGGGTTCACATGCAGGTGTTCCACACACGGACATATCTCAACTGCAGTGCTTTCAGCAGCCTGTTGGTACACCGACTATACCTCAGTTGCTATTTAAATCTCCTCCTGTTACTCTAGGCTTTAATTCTAAACCTGTTAAAGCACAAAAAAGACCATCACGTCCAAGGAAAAATCCAGTTACTTTATGCCAACTTTGTAGAATTAGAGGTTTCAAAATTTGTCATCTAAATATGAGAAGCCTTGTTCCCAAACTGGATGAATTTAAAATCATGCTTGCTCAAACTAAGGCTCATGTCATGGCAATATCTGAATCATGGCTGACCCCTGCTATACCAGATTCCTATCTTGCAATTGAAAACTATTCACTATATCGCAGAGATAGGACTGATAAAATTGGTGGTGGTGTTGCTCTCTACGTAAATAAAAAATATGCACATTCTATAGTAAAACTTTCAACAGATTCAGAGTCACTGCAACTAGTTCTTCACTTTACAAATCAATTTTCAATTACTATTATTGTCACATACAAGCCTCCAAATGTCAGTCCAACTGCATATATAATGCAGTTTTCTGACTTAATAAAAACTGTTAAAACTAAGGAGCTTGTTATTCTTGGTGACATTAATATGAATTGGATCGATAGTTCATCTAAACTTCTGAAAGCAACTGCAGTAAAATATGGTCTTCATCAATTAATCAAAGATCCCACTAGATTTGGTAAAACACGAAATTCTATTCTGGACCTTATATTCACTAATCAACCCTCCAAGTATGGTATATCTGGAGTGATAAATACAGCAGTCTCAGATCATTCACTCATATGTGTCATTAGGAAATGTTTTAAACAGCCAAAATGTCATAAATATAACTACACTAAAAAAGTACCAAATTCAAAATTGTCTCAGTTTAATGCTGAATTTGCTGATACTGATTGGAGTAATGAGATGTCTTTGCAAAATCCTGACCATATTCTGTCAAATTTTCATAGAAAAGTGGAGACAATACGTCAAAAATTGACTACTACCTGTAAAATACATATTAGGCAAAATACAGTACCTTGGGTAACTCCTGAAATCTTGCAGCTTTTAAAAAAGAAGGCCTCCTCTCTGAAAGCATACAGATCATTAAAAACATCTGAGGCTAAGCTTATTTTCATACAATATAGAAACAAGTGTAATTTTGAATTGTTCAAAGCCAAACAGCTCTATTTTAAAAATCAAATCAATCTAACGGTCTCCAACCCAAGAACATTATGGCAAACAATTAAATCTATAACTGGTGAAAACAAAATTAAAAATATTAATGGTTTACAAATATCAATAAATGGTACTCTTCTCACTGATCATGATAAAATTGCCAATTCTTTCAATGAGTATTTTATTGCATCCGTACAAGAATTATCCTCTAGATTTACTGTTCCTCTATTTCTCCCATCAGTACCAACAGCATCTCAGCAATTCTCCTTTTCTGAAATCTCACAAAATGATTTAACTAATATTTTGTGTTCTTTGAACACTTCTCATGCTTGTGGTGTAAATAACTTAAACATGATTTTTCTTAAAACTCATGCTAGTACCCTCATACCACTTTTTCATCATTTTAGTTAATCTGTGTATTAGGCAATCAGTATTTCCTGCCATGTGGAAAACGGCCCAGATCACCCCTATTTTTAAGTCTGATGATCCCACCAATGTCTCTAATTACCGTCCAATTGCAATTCTCCCAACTGTCTCCAAGTTACTTGAAAAAACATTATATAATCAATGAATCAATTACCTTGAAAACAATAACCTGCTCAATGATTGCCAGCATGGCTTTCGACCCTTGCGGTCAACTATGTCGGCTTTGCTGCTTTTTACTGAACAGATACGTGAGTCTCTAAACAAGGGTCAGGTTACTGGAGCTATATACATAGATTTTCGAAAAGCCTTCGATACAGTTAATCATCAAATTTTGTTAAATAAACTTCTTTCTTTTCATTTGTCCTCCTCTACAATAGACATGTTTACATCATATTTAAGTGACAGATCTCAGACTGTAAAAATCGGCTCAGTAACATCACAGCCACGAGGGAGTATGGGAGTATCTTAGGTCCTTTACTTTTCCTTATGTATATTAATGATCTTCCTGATGTGCTTAATTTTTCTAGTTCTTTGTTATATGCTGATGACACTGTTATTTTCCTGTCTGGTCCAGATATTGACACAATTAATCTCAAACTTAATACAGATCTGCAGAATTTACATAACTGGCTGCTAGATAACCATTTAACACTTAATATCAAGAAAACAGAATGTATGTACTTTTATTCATCTAGGAGACAGCTATCCATATCCAATCCCATCACCTTTTCTAATCAAAAACTTTCGATTGTATCCACGTATAAGTATTTGGGAGTCTCTCTTGACTCACATCTACTTATTGTGAGCATGTCCAAACTCTAACCAGAAAGTTAAATCAAAAGTTATTTGTTTATAGTAAAATTAGACCATATTTGTCTCTTTCTGTCTCTAAAACATATCTTCATGCCATCATTATCTCCACTCTGTCGTATTGTTTACCTGTGTGGTCACTTACAACAAATGAAATTCTTGACCAGTAAGAAGACTCTATAATAGAGCCTACAAGATCCACAACAGGCTTCCAGGCTGGACTCACCACTGTATCTTTGTCTAATGCCTTGACATTTCAGAACTATAAATTAAGCCATGGGATAAACTTGTATTGCCAAATCTTAAATGGACACACCTCAACGGCACTTACTGCGCTGGTTCCCAAACCCAGCTTTAGGTTCAAGCGCACTACGAGATCTGTCACTAATGGACTTTTGCCTGTACTGGCCTTTAGGAACTGCTATGGACAGAGATCTTTTTTTCATGTGCTTACTAAAGCTTGGAATGAGATCCCACAGCACATCAGAACTATAACATCAATCAGACTATTTAAAATAACATTTGCTCGCCATCTAATGGACAGGTACATCTGTGACCACTGAGGTGGCTCCATGGCCTCCCCCTAATGCTCTTTCTCTTGGTTTGTGTGTTTTTCGTTGTCTTGTCTTGGAGTTTGTTGTGTGTGTGGTATTTATGTTCTGCAGAGCAGGAACCTGCTGAAAAACAGTTTTATACTGAGTCAGGCCCGATTGTTTTGAATCTTTTCCTGCTTAAAAATATAAATAAATAAATAAATAAATAAATACATTTCCCGTGTGCAGTCTAATGTCCTGCTGGTCCTGATGCATGTTCCCAGAGATATCCCAGCTAACAGGGAACGGTCCCGTAACTTTAACTAACGTTATGTTAAAGTTATGTAAATGTATATTTTTCTGGATCAGTCTTATGTTTTCATATGTTACGGGTCCCGGGCATTGAACACAGATTACAAAACTCAGGAGAAATAAACAGAAAGGATCAGTGGCTTTCCTCAAACGCAGCTTGTAGCGTCTCTTTATTGACATCATATCATCTTGACTTTATACTTATCAATATCACAAAATACACATTATTAACACATCTGTAGTTTTTACTGTTATATTAGTATCTTTTAAAATGAAACTGTTTTACTGTACAAAATGATCACCGTCACTCTCAAATATACAACTATACACTTTCTGAGTCATTTTTATATTAATTATTTTATATTAATAAATTAGAGCATACTGAAATAAAATGTATTATTTACATCTGAATTGAACACAATCACAACAATCAACCGTTTAACCCTGTAATTACTTTCACATTTAACACAAACAAGTTATTAGTTTTAAACACATGTGAACTGACATGTCTTATAATGGCAATGGCACATACTTTTTATGAATATAAACCTGAATTATCAGGAGAAATAAACACAAGAAAAGATCAGTGGCTTTCCTCAAACGCAGCTTGTAGCGTCTGAAGTAAACACACGCGCATCACCATAGCAACCCACAACACACTCCCTCTAGTGGCAACAGTTGTATTTTCTTTTAAAACCTGCAATGTTTAGTGGTGATAATTAATGACTCAGGGTTCAATAAACTCTTTGTCAAATAAAGAAATAAATAAATAAATAAATATTAATACCAAAAGACACATTACCTTGTGACTACATACATTCTCGTAATGTCTTTATGATGTTATTAATATTTGCTAAATGTTTTTTGGAATGGTTTAATTGGAAGTTCATCTAACTTTTTTTTTTTTTTAAACATCATCTAACGTTTTGTCCTAATATTTGCATAACTTTTAAAGAGCGTTATTGAAAGTTATGGGAATGTTCCTTGTTAGCTGGGATTGAACCTGAAGCATTACACTAATCAGTCAGGACTTTGAACCTCTCCTTCTGTAACAACATTTCATCTGATTCTCAACTAAATTCTCTCATTCTCTCTATTTCTCACAACTCTGAACATGCGCTTCTTTCCTCACCATTTAAACCAAACATCAGCGTCTGCAGACAAGCGTTACTCTCTAATGTCTCTTCAGCCTGAAGAATCACTGTAAAATCACAATGTCTGAAGCTCCATATGAAGCACTTCATATACGCAGAACACAATTTTGTTGTGTTTTCTTTTTCTATGGTGTTGTTTTCCACATGTCTTGTTAGATTTGACTTGTGTGTGTCTAGTTGTGTGTTTGAGTTTGTGTTTTTTTCCCTCGTTTAACTTGGTGGGGTTGTGTTTTTGGTTTAGAAAGCTTTGCTCTTTATGATTCCAGGTTTTGGACTGTGTAATACTCTTAATACTCTGGAAAAATGTAAACACTCTGGAAACGTGTCTTAACAGTTTATGGTACTTAAACTTTGGTACTTTCTGTTACTTTAAAATCTCTACATGTGGCTGTGCTTACATTTTATCACTTTTTTTTAAAAATATAAACATAATCATAAACAGGGCAGCACAGCGGCTCAATGGGTAGCACTATCACTTCACAGCCAAAAGGTTCCCGGTTCGAGTCCCGGCTGAGTCAGGAGTTAGCAGGTTCTCCGTGTGTCAGTGTGTGTTTCCTTCCATTACTCCAGTTTCCACCACAGTTTAGAGACATTCAGCAGAGGGAAGATAGCAATACTGTCTGTGTGTGAGCCGGTGATGGACTGAACATCCAGAAATAATGTTTTCATAACATTTCCAAAATTATAGAATGGAATGTTCCTCTAACATTCATATAAACCAAAAAATTTTGTTCTTAATATGTAAAACACAAACAAACAAACAAACAAAAAAACATGTTCAATGTTACATTTTCTGTAATGTTTTTCTCATGGGTGCTTTGATGTGCATCAAATTATTATATAATAGAATTATATGAACTCTTATATCATTTGATCATTTGGTGTCCTTCTCCAAGGGTCCTTGAAGCTTGTAGAAACACAGTTTTGTGAGAACCACCTTCAATCTGATTTACTTTGCTGGATAAAGCAAATGATGACAAAATGAATGTGTTAAACAAGATAAATGGTAAACAAGATGGGCTAATCACAAAAAGCGTGATTAATCCAATTTATATATATATATATATATATATCAGTGCTTCCCACAAGTTTGAAATATACTTGTAGTGGTAGCCGGGTGAAAAATCCTCCTGTTACCCACGACACAAAAATGTGTGATTTTTAACAGTATTTTTATTTAAATTAATTTTAATTACATAGCATACTATACAATTTAATTACATTGTAAATTATTCAAAATTACAGCATTTAAATGCTTCTCCTTTTCCTATGTTCTCCTTCCTGTCATATAGTGTCTCTCTCAGTGAATGGGACACAGATTTTAGCTACTATTAAAATTTATATAATGAATAATATATGTGTCAAATAATGATCTTAGTGTTTTCTTTCTGTGGGGGAGACTACAATAATTTACTATGAATTAAATGGAAATCAAATTAAATACAATTCATTGTGTAACCAAAATATAATGCCCAAAAGAAAAAGAAAGAACTTAGCATGTGACTTTTAATATAAACAATCCCGAAATACACCGGACCCTTAATTTGAAATGTCTGTACTATTGCAGGCTGATCCTTTAGATTCTTACAACCGTATAAAACATTTTATATAAATGCCATAAAGTAGACATTGTAATAATTCATCACTTGAGTTCATTAACAATCGCTTGGCATAAATCTGCGCTTTTCATTGATTGAGAATCACTTTGAAGCAGTCTGAAGCGCTGTTGTGTGAGCTTGTAGAACGCGCAACAGCGCCCTCTTGTGACTTTGCAAAATGCAGCGCCTGTGGGAATGTTAGCGGAAGTAAACAGTTCTGACGCACACATAACGAGCAGGTACGAAATGACTAGTTAATCGATCTCGGATGGTTTCATTATGTTGGGCGGATATAAAAGTATAAAAATAATAAAAGCAAAAATGTGTCTCCAAAAATACCTGGGTGGCCCGCCCAAGTAAAGTCTATGTGTGGGAAGCACTGACATGCCCGTAGGCAGGGGGGGTTCGGGTGGTTCGAACGAACCCCCCCTCTCACTGCCAAAGGTCCAGATTTAAGTCGTTTTTTTTTTGTCATCATATTTTTTAATCAATGCTTGTGACAAATATATATATATATATATACAGTGTTTCCCATACATTGACTATCATGTGGCCGCCCGCCACATTCTAATTTGTCCCGCCACAGTCTCAAAATGAAACGGAAATTAGGTCGCAATATTTAAATTACCGTCTGATTGCGCTCTTTTATATGGCAAAAGTTGGAATCATAAAGCAAAATAAGTAGACTAGAAGCAATTAAGTTTTCGTGCATATTCAAAGTTATCTGAAGCCATTCCATAGCTTCATGTGAGGAACAGAAGGATATGTAACTTACATCGTTAAGTTCACGGTCAGAAACTCGTCTCCCTCTGCTACAGCTGTCAATCATTCAGCACTCAAACAGTGCAAACAGACTTGATCTTGCTGGAGTTTATTGTTGTTTCTGAACGATGTCATCATATTGGCTACAGGATGTCTGTTAGATCGCACAACACAAGGACTATGAATTGGCGTCACATGCACAATAACTGGAATTTAAAAAAGTGAGAAGAAACATTATGATTAATAAACTGTTAGATACAGTCAGATATACACAGGGATTCTCTTGCTAATGTGCCGTGAACTTTTCAATGCGCAGCGCAACTGCGCGCTCTGACTCGATACTGCTTCAAGCGCATCATTCTGCTCCCGGGATGCAAATTTTTTTTTTTTTTTTTTTTTTTTTTTTTTTTGCTGCTGTTTTGAAGCGTTTCATATTATCATTGTTTTGCACACTGAAAGATTATTAATAGCCTACTTTGTTCTGTCGTATCTATCATATCTTGTTGCCCCATTAAAAAGCTGCACAATACATTTAAAATAAGCATATTTTAATCTTACAATAATATACATATAATTATTTACATATAAATCTAATATAAATCGTTTTTTTCCATTTCATAAGAATACAAATAGTCATTTTAAACTTCTTATTAACATTTGGATTACTGTGCAAAGTTTTTTTTTTTTTTTTTTTTTTTTTTTTCCAAGAATTAGGCTAGAATACTTTTTGCTGCTGAATTATATACTCACCTAGTTTACTTATGTATTTATTGGTCAGCTTATGATTATATATTTTTATTCATTTGTTATTTTTATCTATAATGAAGTGGTGTGTTTGCATTCTGGATTGGTTAACAAATCAAAGAGTGACCATTAGCTCCACAAATACAGATGCAGGCTCCCACTAATAAATTATTGCCCTACCATCACCAATAAATAACTTACTTTTATAGCACAAAATTGGTTACAAGAGAACAAATTTTTTCATTGATCTAGTCACTTAATTTTGCTCTCAGAATGCACCAGATTTATGCATGTAAATTTTCCTACGGGGGGGCATGCCCCCGGACCCCCCTAGAGGAACCGATGTACACCCACCACAGTCTCACAAAATCCTGTGGGAAACACTGTATATATATATATATATATATATATATATATATATATATATATATACACATTTTTTTTTTTTTTTTTTTTTAATTAAAAGGATTTCTATATTTTATCCACTCATTAGTCTACAAATATAATAGCCATATAAACGTAGCGTAATTATAATAATAAAATATAGTGGGATATTCAGTGACATTGGCTGTGCAATATCGACTTTTGTGATTGGCCAATACCGGCAGACTGGAGCCAATGGAAATGCAAAGAGGCATTGACAGAGTCAAGAAATTATGATGAAAAGAATTATTATTAATATTTCAGTAAAGTTCATTAAATCTATTCTGTTGTTACTGTGGTCTTTAAACTTATGAACTGTGTATGGACTGACAAAGGTGGTACATGAGGAAGCAATTTGACAACAATGCAGTAAATATATTTTAGGTGCATCAAAAGCGTGCTCGTTAAGATACCAGCAGACAAGCTAATCCAGCACAAATTAGTGCATAAAAGGTCACTAAAATGAAGTATTTGAACCTCGTAATTAAATACAAAAGGAGGAGAAAAACTGCAAAAAGGTCCACTTTTTGAAAAAAAGAACCCCCCCTTTCAATAGGCTGGCTACGGACCTGCAGTTTATAGAGTTTTTTCAAGGATCATCACTCTCATGATGGAACTAATATCCACGAAATATTGCTATAATAAAAATTAAATTGATTTTCAGCCAAAACATTACCGCAGATGGCGTATTTTCAAAAAAACAAACAAACAAAAAAAACAGCAATACTATTAATTGTAGTTTAAATATAGCCAGCGATGCATGATGTCCACTTGAGTGGACACATGATTAATCACAATTTCCTCAAATCACAAAATCAATACTTGGATATTTTAACAATTATATTGCTCCTTAGTTGTTGCCTGATGTCCTCATATTTTTTTTTTACCTGCAAGGGTCTCCTGGAATAGAAGGAATAGGCAGACATTCCTCCCCTACAAGGCACATGTGCTATTTTTCTGCCATCTTGTTTTAGAGAATTTTTTTTTTTGCACTTGCAAAAGTTGCCCAGTGGGTGGCAGTGTATTGCATGACACAATAGCGTCCAATGTAGTGACTGATGTGCAACTGTGACATTCAGACTCATTTATATAGGAGAAAACAACTATTGAATAGCTGTCCCCTGTAGTGGCCTCTATGCATGAAAGGGTATATATTTTTAAATTTTTACTGTTCTGACTTCCGGGTTAAAAGATTATTTTAATGTAATGCAAAGTTTAAAACTAATAAGTTTTAGGCTTTTTCTTTTCTTTTACAAGCTCCCAGTTTGCTTATGTATTTACTGCTAAATTGACCAACTATTATACAGATGTAGAAAATGATGCATAATAAATAATTTCTGGTTACATACTAAAACAGCATTTGAATATTTCGTTTATTTATATAGTAATTGTCCTAGAATGTTTTAGTGTTAGAGTGAAAAAAGTATGCTGAGTATGAGCTTAAACACACACACACACACACACACACCTGTCGGTCCCCACTTGAACAAAAATAAAAATCACCAGAGCATTTTTTACTTGATTATAGTATGATTTAAAGCATTAAATTATGACAAAAGTGTCAAAATTATGACATAATTATAAGATAAAAAGTCGAAATTGATGTCATTATTATGACTGTCAAGAGATTACAAAATCTAAATTATGACATTAAGTCAATATGACATGATATTATAAGATACAAAGTTTAAATTATCTATTTAAGTGTTACAATGTTACAAAAAAGTTACAAATTCTATTTCTAATAAATACTCTTGTTTTTAAATTTTTATTCATCAAAGAATCCTAAAAAAAAAGAAAGAAAAGAAAACAAAATGTATGATGGTTTCCACAAAAATATGAGCTGTTTTTAACACTGATAATAATCATAAATGTTTCTTGAGCAGCAAATCAGCATATTAGAATGATTTCTGAAGGATCATGTGACACTGAAGACTGGAGTAATGATGCTGAAAATTCAGCTTTGCATCACAGGAATAAATTATATTCTACTATATATTCACATAGAAAACAGCTGATTTATATTGGAAAAATATTTACTATTCACTATTTTTACAGTATTTTTGCTCTTTTGCTAATTTTAGTTCCAGAAACACAAGAGATCTTTTCTAGATCTTCACAAAAATATGGTCAAAAACACAATAATATAGTTTATAAACATTTATTATTTACAGCACACACAAAACAATGAAAAACAGACATAAATACACTTACATCTGAATATCTTTACAAATTACATCTGAATAGAAAATAATATTCTTTACAATTATTTAATCTCTGTACAACAGTTGGAGTGCATCTCAAGTCTATGAGATTAAAGAGCTGTGTGTGTGTGTGTGTGTGTGTGTGTGTGTGTGTGTGTGTGTGTGTGTGTGCGCGCGCATGAGAGAGTTGGAATTATATGCCCAACCACAAGGGGGCGTTAGAAACAGCATCACTCTCATATAATCATGTTATTTTTAGGTATTCTTAATCTACAATAGTCTCTTGTTCTTCTCACAGTCTCGAGCTCGTTCAGCACTTGTGGTGCTTCCATTTGCGCGTCGCTGAAGTGATGTGCAGGTCTTTCTTCAGCCACGGGAACAGATTGGACAGCTCGATGGATCCGCTCGCTCGCATGGTTCCCGTGATGAGGTAGAGCTGCGCGCGGCCGGGTCTGACGAGCGTGTGCGCGCATCTGAGATTGATGAGCAGCCAGCGCTGCAGCAGACTGGAGGTGTCGTAGGGCAGCAGCGGCCCGCGCTGGATCAACTCCACCGGGCCCTCGACTGTCAGCTCCGGCTCCGAGGACGGCACGCGCCGCCGGGAGATCTTGGCTTTCACAGCTGCAGGGAGAAAAGAGGGTGAGTTAGGTGTCCGCAACATGAGAAAAAATGCTTTGGTAAATATAAATTATAACATAAAAGACTTAAAGTGATGACATAAAATTCTTAATTATTACATAAAAAGACGACATTATGACAAAAAGTAATAATTATGACAAATTTAAGTAGAAACTATGACATATAAAGTCAACATTATGATATACAAAGTCATTGTTATACTATTATAAGGTATATTACAAGTCATTATAATGTAAAAATTATTGTAAGGTAGAAATTATGACATACCAAGTCATAACTATAATATATGACATACTAAGTAATTACTATGACCAAGTCATAATTTTGAGATTTAAAAAAAAATCAAAATTCTGACATAAAAAGTTGAAATTATGACATACAAAGTTATTGTTATGAAATACTGTCATAATACAAAAAATATTGTAAGGTAGAAATTATGACAAAAAGGGATACGTCTTAATTATGACATAAAAATATGAAATAAATTTAATAATTATAACATACTAATTTATAACTATAAGATAAAAAGTAGGAATTATGACATATTAATTTATTACTATGACTATGACTATAATTAATGACATAAAAAGTTAAAATTATTACATAAGTCTAAATTACAGCATACAGTCATTATGACTAAGTCGTAATGAGATTAAGAAAATCGAAACTATGACAGTCATAATTATAACATAGTATGTCATAATTACTTTTTAAGACTTAATTATGACATAAAAAGTTGAAATCAAGTCATAATTGTAACATAAATTTTAACTTTTCATCTGATAAATATGATTTAATATGTCATAATTTCAACTTTTCATCTGATAAATGACATTATGTCATAATGTCACTAATTATGATTTAGAAAAACATGATTTTTTATTCTTAAGTGTCAGAAATGGTCTTCCATAGGAAACTCCAAACCACATCAGAATCCTTCAGTCTGCTGAACTGATATGAATATGAATATCTGCTTACTGAAGTCATTGAGGCAGAGGGCGTCCAGCACGGTTTTGAGAGACGGCGCTTCCTCCACAGACGGGCAGCTTTGACACACAGGCTGAGGGAATTCTGCAGACAGGAATATACGGTCAACTCAATGCATTTACAGGCACATTTCTGCATTTGTCAGATGCGGTCAGTGAGTGTTTGAGGTCTGACCTTTGGAGAAGGCGCTGATGTGTTTGGGCAGCGGCGTCAGGCACGTGTCGTCCTGCGCTGGGAAGCGGTCGCAGTTCAGGGCTTCGGGCCAAGAGTGTCCGTGACAGGCCAACACGGGAGCGCAGCTCTCCTTCACGGCCACACACACGCTACGACAGGGCTGGATGAACCTGCAGACGTGATCACATACGGTCAGAACTTAAACATCAGTCAATATGTAGGTTAAAAATCTGCTGCAGTTTCCTGCGATTCAGTCAAAAGCGCTGTGCTGAATCAGTAAATCTCTGTTCAGGATGAAGAGCGTCTGCACGTACCTGTCCAGGCAGACGGGAGCGACGAGCGAGCAGACGAAGGCCCGGGCCTGCGGGTGGCAGCCGGTGTGGAGCAGCGTCCTCCAGTCGTCCGAGCGAGGAACCGCTTCCTCCAGACTGCTGTGACCCAGCAGGTTGGGTAACCTCATCTCCGAGTACGGCACGTCCTGGCAGACGCTCATCTGGTGAGGGACGGGGACGCAGCGTGTGGTCTGGCCCAGGTCGAAGGCCCCGGCGTGGGAGAAGAGAGAGAAGAGGAGCAGCAGGCAGGAGAGATCCATGATGGGTGAGTGATGCCGGAGCTGAGCCGGGTCTGTCTTTATATAGAGGCGGGCAGATGTTATCAACGACACATCTGAGGGCCGCAGACAGGGTGACGAGCAGGAGATAACGGGCCCCAGACGGGGGGGTGTGAGGGGGGACATTAAATACACAATCAAAGAGACACACTTAACCTCCGTTTGCAGAGTCACATGGGCTGCCGGTGTCACTAATACAGTGTGCAAACTTTATTTCATGGGACGTTTTTGGTGCAGGATTCATTTTAGATGATAAAACTGGATGATAAATAATGAAAAATTCAGTAAATATGTTGGTTCCAATCTGCTGCAGTTTTCTGCAATTTAGTCAAAAACACTGTAAATTTCACTGCATATATATTTGTGCAAACAAATTTTTGTGACATTTTTAGTGTCCACACTCAGATAATTTCAGATGATAAAACGTAATGATAAATAATGAAAAAATCAGTAAATATGTTGGCAAAAATCTGCTGCAATTTCATGCAATTTAGTCTAAACAAATTTGTAAATTTTGAGCACATGGTTCATTTATATATATATAAACTGCTTGATAATTAATGAAAATATCAATAAATATGTTTGTTATCAATACGTTATCTGCTGCCATATTTACAATTTAGTCAAAATGAGTTCCACTATATATATTTACTAAAATATTTGTGCAAACAAATGTTTTGTGACATATTTAGTGTCCATGTTTAGATTATTTCAGATGATAAAACTTAATAAATAATAATAAGAAATCAGTAAATATGTTGACAGAAATCTGCTGCAATTTAGTCAAAACCACGTTGCAGATTTTACTACATATTTTTAATAGAATATTTGTGTAATCAATTTTTTTTTTACTTTTTAGTGTCCACATTAAAATCATTTCATAAGATAAAACTTATCGATAAATAATTAAAAAATCAGTTTGCTGAAATATGCTGCAATTTCATGCAATTTGTCAAAACCACTTTGCAGATTTTACTACATATTTTTTAATAAAATACTTTAATTTAATAATTTTTTGTGACATTTTTAGTATATGGTTCATTTATATGTTCAGATCATTTCAGATGATAAAACTGTTTGATAATCAATGAAAATATCAATCAATATGTTTATGATATCAGTATGAAATCTGCTGCAATATCTTGCGATTTTGTCAAAACCACTATATATTTCTCAATAGAATATTTGTACAAACAAATTTTTGTGATATTTTTAGTGTCCACACTCAGATAATTTCAGTTGATAAAACTTAATGATAAATAATGAACAAATCAGTAAATATGTTGACAGAAATCTGCTGCAATTTCATGCAATTTGGTCAAAAACCACTTTGTAAATTATAATAAAATACTTGTGCAAACATATTTTTTTTTGTTGACATTTTTAGTATATAAATCATTCATATGTTCAGATCACTTCAGATGATAAAATTAAATGTTGAATGAAAATAAAATCTTAGTGCAAAAAATTTTAGTACAAGATTCATTTATACGTTCAGATTATAAAAGTGAACGATAAATAATGAAAATTAAGATGGTTGAAATCTGCTGCAATTTACTGAAACGTAGTCAAAATTTCACTGCATTTTTTAAAATAAAATATTATATTTCACCCATTGTTTTGTTTTGTTTTGTTTTTTTTTGGGGGGGGGGGGGGGGTGAAACTTTTAGGGCATGATATAAATGTCATTTTCAAGTGAAAATTATTAAATTAAAATTTAAAAATGTATAATTAAAATAATGTCCGATAACGTTCATGTCGTTCCACCGACATCAGATGCAGAAATGTATGTTCCTTACATTAACAGCACAAACAGTGTCAAATGTACCAGTGTCAAAGGCACATTATGTGCGGATTTGTTCTTTATTCCTTCTGGAATTCTTTCATAGCTCATATATGTGTGTGTACTTCGTACTACAACATTTTCTCAGCATTATATTCTATAACAGACGTTTTTCACGAAGCAGCGAGGACGTGTTCCTGCAAAGCTTTGTGCTGAACGTCTGGTCTGCGTGGAGACCGGTGGGCAGACAGGCGTCTCCAGCGCGCTGACAGCTCCTCTGTCTCCAGCATGTCAATTTGAGCTTCCTCTGCCAGCGAGAGCCTCGTGAGCAGCCTGTCTGCCATTGTCTGCAGTCTACCTGTCCAGCGGCCCAGCTTTGATCTGACCACAGCGGCTGCATTCGTATTCAAATCCTCAAGCTCGTGCTGCAGATGTAACAGGGCATTGTCCCTCTAATGTCTCAGACGTGCTTAACGCAGCGTACTTCACTGGATTATCTCACATTAGTGCTCGTGACATTAGCATTTACAGCCCTTCACTTCTGCAGGATCCCTCTGGCCAAACCAGCGTCTACAGACTACAGTTTTGTCAGTTTATTTATACTAAAAATTATATTTGAATGCATGCTGTGATCCCAGCAGCTTCTCAGAATGTTCTGGCAAGGTTCTTCCAATGACGTTCATTCAAAGTTATCTGGTCAGTAATAATATTCTCAGAATGTTCATGGAATGTTTTTTTTCTGTGTTACATTTTTAAATGTTACTATTTGTTTTCGGAATGTTCAGAGGACATTCAAAAGTAACATTCCAAAACTGTTTGCAAAATGGAATGTTCCCTAAATGTTCATTTAAAATGCATTTAAAAGATTTTTTAAAAAATAGGCATTTTAGGGAACTTTCAGAAATAACCTTTTCGTCACTTAAAACTTATTGTTTTTCTCATTAGTAAATCATTGCGTTTTCATGTGCAGCTCATTTTTAGTTTAAACTGTCTGGTTTACTAACTTTACAAGTGCATGCTGTAATTCCATTCTTTGACCAATTAATTTTCATTAAAAATTGCATTTTTAGCCAGTGAAATATTTTAAAGGTGCACATAAATAGAACATTTAATTTCACTGTGAATTGTATTAATTTTTCATCACTTTTCCAGGCCTGAAAAATGACTTTCAGAATGAAATGTTAAACTGCATCTTCAAACACATATTTTTATACTTTAAGATCATTTCAGATGATAAAACTGAACAGTAAAAATATGAAATATACTGCAATTTAGTCAAAAGCACTTTCACCCAGTTACAGACCTAAATGATAAACTTTACCTTACACATTCATATAGATTTGAACTGAAAGCATAACACACATGTTATTTGTCAACTACAGACTTATGCCATATGCCAAAAACAAGTTGCAGAAGACATAAACTAACTACATTTCTATTTGTTTTCTGTGAGACATCAGGTTTCTGCACTGAGGTGTAAAGTTTCCAGACTAACAGACTGTCCTGAAGCCCCGAGCCACATGTTTGACGACAGTCTGATCTGACCAAAGTCTGTCTGGAAGACAAAACACATGAGATGAGAAATCAGTCTGGAATCATTTTATGACAAGAAAGCGCACTGAAATGATTTTAAAACAGACAGACTAAAGTCCATCTAAAGTCTGTGGCTCTGTTCCCGTCGGCCCCAGCCTTCTGAGCCACTTTACTGCCCTGGACAGACGGCAGCTACTAAGGGACCTAACTGGGCAATTAGAGACACATACCCATTTAGGAGAACAATGGGGTCCATGCGTCAGGTTAAGCACCCCTCTCGCCGCTGATTACCCCCCGGGTGCGTGTTATTCTTTCTAACGGCCCTCCTGCCCCTCTCCGGCCTGCTGTTTGGATTGTTAATGGGACTCGTTCAGTCAGTCGGCGTTTGAGCTGAAGACAGTGTCTACTTGATGCACCGGGACTATAAATGAAGAACTAGTGCTGTGTTGAAAGAAAACATAGTGTGTAGTATGCAAGTAGTGTGCTGCAATGTTGCAACATGACCACAATTCATGTTAAAAATGTCTTATTGTCCGTCTGATTACATAATGATTTAGGAATTATGTTGAGTGCATTAAGAATTCTGTGCAGTGCAGTGTTATTTTTGTATTATAGTATTAATATTTTGAATCAGCTTTTTATTTTTATGGTTTTCGTTTTAATTTTAGCTTAAGTTTTTAGTAATTTTGCTATGTGCTTTTGTCATTTTTATTCTTTTGCAAGATTTTTTTATTTTAGTGATTTTAGTTCTTCAACTAATTTTATTTTCATTGAGTTGTTTCATTGATTATCCCATCTAATGTTTGTATATAATTAAATTTTTTTGCTTTATTTCATTTAACAATTTTTAATAGTTTTAGTTAACAACAGTATGCTTTGTTGTATACTGCATATTTTGGCAAATAGTATGTTGTCATCTAGGTGTTATAACATTAATAAACAACACTTGAGAAGAAATACAAAAATATGATTTGGTTTTGTCTTTATGTAATAAATAGAGTATTTTCATATATTATAGTACAGAAGAATGCTGCTCCGGTTTTGGAGTGTAATCAATCAAGTTCAGAAAGTGAGTATGCAGTATATAGAGCAGAGACAGAAAGACTAGTGTGATGTTATTCTGAATGATGTGTTAATCTATAGCCTGTGTGTCACAGACTCAGTCGTCAGGTCGAGTCTCCGTCTGCATCTGCTGCATCTCCTCCATCAGCTCTTCACATCACAGATGGACAGATTGTAAACGGGCTGAATCTGAAATGGTTTTATCTTATTTATGAAAGATTACTGACGTGTGTATTAAGATGCATAAGCATGTTGTATGCATTCAAATAATAAAACACTGCTGTTCTGATTTGCAGGTTTTAACAAATAACATTTTCAAGGCCAATAAATATACAATAATTCAGTCAATGTGATGTTTATGCTTTGAAAGCTCTATGCACTGTTTGGTGACCTCTGACCTCATTATAAGTTTAATAAACGACACTTGAGAAGAGATTATGAGATATAATTTATGATTTGGTTGGTAAATACATCACATTTCAAGGGAAATTAATTTACTTTCATGATTTGAGTGCTATCTTTGCTGTTAAAGAGCATGTGTGAGTGAATATCCTTCCTATCCATTTTAAAATATATGAAAATTGAAACAAAGTACAAAACATTACATCTATTGTAGTGCAAAATACATGCCACTTCAGTATTAGTGTGCAATTAAACAAATTAATTTGCTGTGAATATAAAATTGGTAACAATATTTATAAATGTGTTGTGGGAGAACATTTACTACCAGCAGGGTGCAGTGTACAGATGTTATTGTTGTATTGTTTATCAACAGCAGAGGGCAGTATAGAAAAGGCAAATGTAGAGTTATTAACAGCAGAGGGCAGTATAGAGGGCCAGTGTACAGTTATTAACAGCAGAGGGCAATATAGAGATGTTTGTAGAGGGCCCGTGTAGAGTTATTAACAGCAGAGGGCAGTATAGAGACGTATGAGGGCCAGTGTAGTTATTAACAGCAGAGTGCAGTATAGAGATGTATAGAAGGCCAATGTAGTTATTAACAGCAGAGTGCAGTATAGAGATGTTTATAGAGGGCCAGTGTAGAGTTATTAACAGCAGAGTGCAGTATAGAGATGTTTATAGAGGGCCAGTGTAGAGTTATTAACAGCAGAGTGCAGTATAGAGATGTTTGTAGAGGGCCAGTGTAGAGTTATTAACAGCAGAGGGCAGTATAGAGATGTTTATAGAGGGCCAGTGTAGAGTTATTAACAGCAGAGTGCAGTATAGAGATGTTTATAGAGGGCCAGTGTAGAGTTATTAACAGCAGAGTGCAGTATAGAGATGTTTATAGAGGGCCAGTGTAGAGTTATTAACAGCAGAGGGCAGTATAGAGACGTATATAGGGCCAGTGTACAGTTATTAACAGCAGAGGGCAATATAGAGATGTTTATAGAGGGCCAGTGTAGAGTTATTAACAGCAGAGTGCAGTATAGAGATGTTTGTAGAGGGCCAGTGTAGAGTTATTAACAGCAGAGGGCAGTATAGAGATGTATAGAAGGCCAATGTAGTTATTAACAGCAGAGTGCAGTATAGAGATGTTTATAGAGGGCCAGTGTAGAGTTATTAACAGCAGAGTGCAGTATAGAGATGTTTGTAGAGGGCCAGTGTAGAGTTATTAACAGCAGAGTGCAGTATAGAGATGTTTGTAGAGGGCCAGTGTAGAGTTATTAACAGCAGAGGGCAGTATAGAGATGTTTGTAGAGGGCCAGTGTAGAGTTATTAACAGCAGAGGGCAGTATAGAGATGTTTATAGAGGGCCAGTGTAGAGTTATTAACAGCAGAGTGCAGTATAGAGATGTTTGTAGAGGGCCAGTGTAGAGTTATTAACAGCAGAGGGCAGTATAGAGATGTATAGAAGGCCAATGTAGTTATAAACAGCAGAGTGCAGTATAGAGATGTTTGTAGAGGGCCAGTGTAGAGTTATTAACAGCAGAGGGCAGTATAGAGATGTATAGAAGGCCAATGTAGTTATAAACAGCAGAGTGCAGTATAGAGATGTTTGTAGAGGGCCAGTGTAGAGTTATTAACAGCAGAGTGCAGTATAGAGATGTTTGTAGAGGGCCAGTGTAGAGTTATTAACAGCAGAGTGCAGTATAGAGATGTTTGTAGAGGGCCAGTGTAGAGTTATTAACAGCAGAGGGCAGTATAGAGATGTTTATAGAGGGCCAGTGTAGAGTTATTAACAGCAGAGGGCAGTATAGAGATGTTTATAGAGGGCCAGTGTAGAGTTATTAACAGCAGAGGGCAATATAGAGATGTTTGTAGAGGGCCAGTGTAGAGTTATTAACAGCAGAGTGCAGTATAGAGATGTTTGTAGAGGGCCAGTGTAGAGTTATTAACAGCAGAGTGCAGTATAGAGATGTTTGTAGAGGGCCAGTGTAGAGTTATTAACAGCAGAGTGCAGTATAGAGATGTTTGTAGAGGGCCAGTGTAGAGTTATTAACAGCAGAGTGCAGTATAGAGATGTTTGTAGAGGGCCAGTGTAGAGTTATTAACAGCAGAGGGCAATATAGAGATGTTTGTAGAGGGCCAGTGTAGAGTTATTAACAGCAGAGGGCAATATAGAGATGTTTATAGAGGGCCAGTGTAGAGTTATTAACAGCAGGGGCAGTATAGAGATGTTTATAGAGGGCCAGTGTAGAGTTATTAACAGCAGAGGGCAGTATAGAGATGTTTGTAGAGGGCCAGTGTTGAGTTATTAACAGCAGAGGGCAGTATAGAGATGTTTATAGAGGGCCAGTGTAGAGTTATTAACAGCAGAGGGCAGTATAGAGATGTTTATAGAGGGCCAGTGTAGAGTTATTAACAGCAGAGGGCAGTATAGAGACGTATATAGGGCCAGTGTACAGTTATTAACAGCAGAGGGCAATATAGAGATGTTTATAGAGGGCCAGTGTAGAGTTATTAACAGCAGAGTGCAGTATAGAGATGTTTGTAGAGGGCCAGTGTAGAGTTATTAACAGCAGAGGGCAGTATAGAGATGTATAGAAGGCCAATGTAGTTATTAACAGCAGAGTGCAGTATAGAGATGTTTATAGAGGGCCAGTGTAGAGTTATTAACAGCAGAGTGCAGTATAGAGATGTTTGTAGAGGGCCAGTGTAGAGTTATTAACAGCAGAGTGCAGTATAGAGATGTTTGTAGAGGGCCAGTGTAGAGTTATTAACAGCAGAGGGCAGTATAGAGATGTTTGTAGAGGGCCAGTGTAGAGTTATTAACAGCAGAGGGCAGTATAGAGATGTTTATAGAGGGCCAGTGTAGAGTTATTAACAGCAGAGTGCAGTATAGAGATGTTTGTAGAGGGCCAGTGTAGAGTTATTAACAGCAGAGGGCAGTATAGAGATGTATAGAAGGCCAATGTAGTTATAAACAGCAGAGTGCAGTATAGAGATGTTTATAGAGGGCCAGTGTAGAGTTATTAACAGCAGAGTGCAGTATAGAGATGTTTGTAGAGGGCCAGTGTAGAGTTATTAACAGCAGAGGGCAGTATAGAGATGTATAGAGGGCCAATGTAGTTATTAACAGCAGAGTGCAGTATAGAGATGTTTATAGAGGGCCAGTGTAGAGTTATTAACAGCAGAGTGCAGTATAGAGATGTTTGTAGAGGGCCAGTGTAGAGTTATTAACAGCAGAGGGCAGTATAGAGATGTTTGTAGAGGGCCAGTGTAGAGTTATTAACAGCAGAGGGCAGTATAGAGATGTATAGAGGGCCAATGTAGTTATTAACAGCAGAGGGCAGTATAGAGATGTTTATAGAGGGCCAGTGTAGAGTTATTAACAGCAGAGGGCAATATAGAGATGTTTGTAGAGGGCCAGTGTAGAGTTAATAACAGCAGAGGGCAGTATAGAGATGTTTGTAGAGGGCCATTGTAGAGTTATTAACAGCAGAGGGCAGTATAGAGATGTTTATAGAGGGCCAGTGTAGAGTTATTAACAGCAGAGGGCAGTATAGAGATGTTTGTAGAGGGCCAGTGTAGAGTTATTAACAGCAGAGGGCAATATAGAGATGTTTGTAGAGGGCCAGTGTAGAGTTAATAACAGCAGAGGGCAGTATAGAGATGTTTGTAGAGGGCCATTGTAGAGTTATTAACAGCAGAGGGCAGTATAGAGATGTTTATAGAGGGCCAGTGTAGAGTTATTAACAGCAGAGGGCAGTATAGAGATGTTTATAGAGGGCCAGTGTAGAGTTATTAACAGCAGAGGACAGTATAGAGATGTTTATAGAGGGCCAGTGTAGAGTTATTAACAGCAGAGGGCAGTATAGAGATGTTTGTAGAGGGCCAGTGTAGAGTTATTAACAGCAGAGGACAGTATAGAGACGTATAGAGGGCCAGTGTAGAGTTATTAACAGCAGAGTGCAGTATAGAGATGTTTGTAGAGGGCCAGTGTAGAGTTATTAACAGCAGAGGGCAGTATAGAGATGTTTGTAGAGGGCCAGTGTAGAGTTATTAACAGCAGAGGACAGTATAGAGACGTATAGAGGGCCAGTGTAGAGTTATTAACAGCAGAGGACAGTATAGAGATGTTTATAGAGGGCCAGTGTAGAGTTATTAACAGCAGAGGGCAGTATAGAGATGTTTGTAGAGGGCCAGTGTAGAGTTATTAACAGCAGAGGGCAGTATAGAGACGTATAGAGGGTCAGTGTAGAGTTATTAACAGCAGAGGGCAGTATAGAGACGTATAGAGGGTCAGTGTAGAGTTGTTAACAGCAGAGGGCAGTATAGACTGATTATGCTGTGTTGCGTATCAACAGTAGCAATCAATGTGAAGTATTGCTATTCTGTGTCAACAGCAGAGGGCAGTGTACAACTATTGTGGTGTATTCATATTTAAATTCAAGATTTAAATTGCTTTATTGACATTTTTAAAAGTTCTACATTGCCAAAGCATTTATAAACATTTATTAAAAGCCTTTATTGCCATACAATTAAATAAAAGTTTGTACACAGTGTAGGTTGACCTTTCTTATTAATAATAATGGTATTAGATAGTAATACCATAAAATCAAACATAATCACATGCACTGAAATCATATATCATCATCATATAATAATGCCATGCAGTAACAACAGAAAATTCATACAATGTCTATTGTGTGATTTCATTACTTTACCATGGTACATCCTGGGTTTTTTAAGTACCAATCCTAAAACAAATCCCTACAGTAACCTTTGGACATTTGTATTTATTAATAAAGATTTTATGAAGCTGAATTCCTCCCAAAATTCCCACTATTTATTCAGCTTTTACTGATCTACACAAAGACATACTATAGAATTATATCATTTAAATTAACAGCACACCACCACACTATTTTAAGTCCTGATATTAAGTAATTTTTCTTCAAGTGTCTGTATATCAATCAAAGTACTGAATTATTACCTCTTGACCTTTTTAAGGCGTTCTTTGACTTCTTTTGTAAAAGATCAAGTCAAAATCTGCTCTTTTATACATTTTTTGAATAAAAAAACACATTTTACTTTTATTTATGAATAAAATGGAGATTTTGTTCACTTTTGAAGACAATTTTCAGCAAAAGTGTAGCTAGGTTACACACGCGAGCGCGCACACGCCCGTGAGCATGCGCAGTTACCGCCTGCAGCTCGGTCCGTGGCGGCTGCTGCTGTTTCTGTCCGCCGCACCGAGAATCTCCGTGTTTTTCCGTTGCGTTCTCGCCCGCCGCTGTTTATGCGTCCGAATCTGACCGCCGAGCCCGTGCTGCTCGGTCCAGACTCCCGGTAAAGGCTCGTCTCACCTCGGCTCCGGGCGTTATGCGCTCAAATGAGGCCTACATGCTGAAACTGTCCTCCTCTTCCTCCTGCTCCTCCTCCTCCTCCCATGCATGAATCTCACCGTGATGGCTGATGATCAACAACAACAGCCCGGTGCTCCCGGACCGTCCCTGCAGAGTCTCGAGGCGACGGCGCTGCAGTACAACAAGATCAAGAATTCCATTTGGTAAGAGATCCGATCAGTGTCCGATCTCGAAAACATCTCGAGCACCTTGCATGCATCTGATGGTTGGCACTTGTAACGGGATGTCTGATTCCAGTGCATGTTATGTATGATTGTTTACAGCCTGATTTCACCTGGACAGTAGGCCTATATCTCAATCCGTTGCATGTATTATCTGATCTCTGTTGTACAGGATGTCTGATTTTATTGCATGATGTCTGATTTTATCTCGTCATTGCACTGGACGTCAGATGTCATTGATTTCAGATTCAAGTAATATCTAAATTCAGTGTATGGGAATGTTTGATTTCATTCCATAGCTAGCTAGTATGATTTTGTTGCATGTGGTATCTGATTTCAGTGCATGTGATTGTGTCTGATTTCTAATTGCATTGCATTGTGTTGTCTGATTTCAGTTGCGATATGATTTCATTGCATGGACTTTCTGATGTCATTGCATAGAATGACTGATTTAATTTCATGTGTCATATCTGGTTTCAAGTGCATGTAATATCTGATTTCAGTGCATTTGATTATGTCTGATTTCTAATTTCATTGGATTTTGCTATCTGTTTTCAGTTGCAATAGATGTTTGATTTCTTTGCATCGGGATGGAGTCTGTTTTTAATCTTATTGATTTAATTTATATCATTGCATTGGATGCCAGATGTCATTGCATAGCATATCTGATTTCAAATGCAACTAACATATAATTTAATGCATGGGGATGTCTGATCTCATTCCATAGATTGTATGATTTTGATTGGATATATGATTTCAATGCCTGTATTATGTCTGATTTCTAATTGCATTGGGGTGTCTGGTTTCATTTCTTGGATATGACTTTTATTGCATGAAAAATTTGACATGGGTTGTCATTGCATGGGATGTCTGATTTCATTACATGGCATGTCTGATTTCAAATGCAAGTATATGATCTCAGTGCAAAGTCTGCTTGTAATTTCATTTTCATGTCTGATTTTTAGGAAATGAGGTATAAGTTGTCTTTCAAAATCAGACGTCCCATTCAAATCATCAGACATTCCAAGCAATGATATCAGATAATCCATGCAATGCAATTAGACATCATTGCTGTGCAATTGAAATCAGACAATTCAAGCAATGAAATCAGACATTATCCATATGCAATGACATTGGAAAATATGAGATAAAATCAGACTCCATCCCCATGCAATGAAATCATATATTACATGCATTGGAAATCAGATATCCTATGCAATGAAATCATACATCCATTGCAACTAAAATCAGACATCCATGA
Organism: Megalobrama amblycephala; assembly: GCF_018812025.1. Taxonomy (NCBI): domain Eukaryota; kingdom Metazoa; phylum Chordata; class Actinopteri; order Cypriniformes; family Xenocyprididae; genus Megalobrama; species Megalobrama amblycephala. The sequence continues at coordinate 32,415,056 of NC_063058.1, forward strand.
TTTACATACACTTACCCTGAGATGTCCACAAAAGATTATTTTCTCCAGAACCAAGAAACCTGTTAGTTTAGCAGGCAGGTGTAGTAGAAATGCTCATGCCCTGACTCGACCTTTGACACCGTCATTAAGAATGAAAGAAAAGCCCTGCTCTTTCTACGAATTGTTTTATCTTAAATGACTGCAGCCACCTCCAAGAAATGCCCTGCCTGTTATCAGGAACTCAGTGGCATTTCTTGTTTTTTATTTTCTGTGTTTTATACTTTAAGCAGCACAGCCGCACTAATAATTTTTGTTTTCTTGTTTTACAGCAAATCTGTACAATCAAAAGTGGAGAGTATATTGGTAAGTCTCTTATGTTATTATTAATTATGAACATTTAGTGTTTTGTATTATCAGACAGATATTATGGACTCTAAATTCAGATTCTAAATAAGCCATGTAGTAAGTATTTATTGAATATTTATATTATCTTGTTATATTGCTGTTGCCACTTTTTATAAAGGTAATTAGCATTTTTGGAGGTAATATTGGGTAAGTATTGGACGTAAAAAAACTTAATTTTAGATTTTCTATAAAATATCTAATTGAAAGTACTGTTAGATTATTGTACATAATTTTCTTTATTGTTTTGAATTTTTTTCATTTCAAAAAATGTTTGAACCCCTTAAGCATTCGTGTCCATTTTGACCCGGAAGAGGTAATTTCAAAATTAGCATGGTAAAAACATTGAAAACTTTAAAATGTTTGAGCATTTACTCCACTCATGCATTGTTGCTTAAAGGTGAAGACCCAGCTCTATGCATGTTCTGCAAGACTTCCCTTTCTATTAAACATATTCTATTGGACTGTCCTGGTTTTAATGCAAGTAGAAAGCTCTTTTATGAAATTAGTTTACCTAATTACTTATTTAGTAAGATTTTGCCTGAAAAGGTTTTAGAATTTTTATTAATTTAAAAAAAGTATTGTATTTAATTACTTGCTGTGGTTGTTTGTTTGCTTGGTCTTTATTGTATTTATGTGATATTTGTATTTTTGTAATTGAGTTTTTACCATTAAAAATAGCCTCAGATGCTAACATGGCATTAAATAAAATTATACTACTTGAGCATTTACTCATTTATGTTTTGCAGATGAATAGTTTTATACGCCACATTTGTTTGTTTTTAAAATAGTTTTTTTTTTTTTTTTTTTTGCTGAGAATAATGTTTCAGAAAAGTTAGGTAAACTAGACAGAAATATCCACAACTTTCAACCAATAATGTTCAAGGCAAAACTGACAAAAATGAAAGTCAAAAGTCACTCCTTGCAGGATTTTCTATTTTAATTTTGTTATTGCTTTTGTGGGATCCTGTACGGCAGGGATCGGTCCTGGAGGGCCACTCTCCTGCAGAGTTTAGCTCCAACCCTGATAAAACTCACCTGCCTGTAGTTTTCTTGTAACCCTGAAAACATTGATTTGCTGGTTGCTTGATTCAGGTTGGAGCTAAACTCTGCTGGACAGTGGCCCTCCAGGACTGAAGCTGCCCATCCCTGCTGTATGGCATTATATATATATATATATAAATGTGTGTCATGACACCAGTAACAAACAGTGGTAACCATGGAGGCTGTTACCAGGAAGATGAAAACAGGGTTCAGTTTCCCAGGAATCATTTACCTTCATGTACAACAGGTGCAGTTACTCTACATTTAAAGCAAGAAAAATTCCTTAAGCCAATATGGGCAACAGAATATGATGTCACACTCTAGGACTTGATGAATTTATAGTTTCCAGCAACATTTGAACATACAATGATCAACAAATATGTAATTATTTTTATTGAATATTAATGGTGTATGCAAATACTTTTGTGTTTATAAGTACAAGTGTTTAGGAACTTACTATATTGGTTTTGAGTTGCTATTTAGTGTTTAAATAAAAAAAAATCTGTTTCTGTAAGGACAAAAGTTTTTGATTTCAGATGTAAATAATCCAAAAAGTTATTTCCAATCAGAATTTAGATTTTAATCTGTGTGTTTGTAATCAGAATTTAGAGTTGAATCTGTCTGATTCCAATCAGAATTTAGAGTTGAATCTGTCTGTTTTCAATCAGAAATTAGTTGAATCGTTCTGTTTCCAATCAGAATTTCGAGTTGAAACAATCTGTTTGCAATCAGAATTTAGAGTTGAATTTATCTCTTTCCAATTAGAATTTAGAGCTGAATCTGTCTGTTGCAATCAGAATTTAGAGTTGAATTGATCTCTTTCCAATTAGAATTTAGAGTTGAATTGATCTCTTTCCAATTAGAATTTAGAGCTGAATCTGTCTGTTTGCAATCAGAATTTAGAGTTGAATTTATCTCTTTCCAATTAGAATTTAGAGCTGAATCTGTCTGTTGCAATCAGAATTTAGAGTTGAATTGATCTCTTTCCAATTAGAATTTAGAGTTGAATTGATCTCTTTCCAATTAGAATTTAGAGCTGAATCAGTCTGTTTGCAATCAGAATTTAGAGTTGAATCTGTCTGTTTACAATCAGAATTTAGAGTTGAATCTGTGTGTTTGCAATCAGAATTTAGAGTTGAATCTGTGTTTGCAATCAGAATTTAGAGTTGGATCTGTCTGTTTGCAATCAGAATTTAGAGTTGAATCTGTGTGTTTGCAATCAGAATTTAGAGTTGAATTGATCTCTTTCCAATTAGAATTTAGAGCTGAATCAGTCTGTTTGCAATCAGAATTTAGAGTTGAATCGGTCTGTTTGCAATCAGAATTTAGAGTTGGATCGGTCTGTTTGCAATCAGAATTTAGAGTTGAATCTGTGTTTACAATCAGAATTTAGAGTTGAATCGATCTGTTTACAATCAGAATTTAGAGTTGAACCTGTGTTTACAATCAGAATTTAGAGTTGAATCGGTCTGTTTGCAATCAGAATTTACAGTTGAATTGATCTCTTTCCAATTAGAATTTAGAGCTGAATCGGTCTGTTTGCAATCAGAATTTAGAGCTGAATCTGTCTGTTTACAATCAGAATTTAGAGTTGAATCTGTGTGTTTGCAGTCAGAATTTAGAGTTGAATCTGTGTGTTTGCAGTCAGAATTTAGAGTTGAATTGATCTCTTTCCAATTAGAATTTAGAGCTGAATCGGTCTGTTTACAATCAGAATTTAGAGCTGAATCTGTCTGTTTACAATCAGAATTTAGAGTTGAATCTGTGTGTTTGCAGTCAGAATTTAGAGTTGAATCGGTCTGTTTGCAATCAGAATTTAGAGTTGAATCGGTCTGTTTGCAATCAGAATTTACAGTTGAATTGATCTCTTTCCAATTAGAATTTAGAGCTGAATCGGTCTGTTTGCAATCAGAATTTAGAGTTGGATCGGTCTGTTTGCAGTCAGAATTTAGAGTTGAATCTGTGTGTTTGCAGTCAGAATTTAGAGTTGAATCTGTGTGTTTGCAGTCAGAATTTAGAGTTGAATCGGTCTGTTTGCAATCAGAATTTAGAGTTGAATCGGTCTGTTTGCAATCAGAATTTACAGTTGAATTGATCTCTTTCCAATTAGAATTTAGAGCTGAATCGGTCTGTTTGCAATCAGAATTTAGAGTTGGATCAGTCTGTTTGCAGTCAGAATTTAGAGTTGAATCTGTGTGTTTGCAATCAGAATTTAGAGTTGGATCGGTCTGTTTGCAGTCAGAATTTAGAGTTGAATCTGTGTGTTTGCAGTCAGAATTTAGAGTTGAATCGGTCTGTTTGCAATCAGAATTTAGAGTTGGATCAGTCTGTTTGCAATCAGAATTTAGAGTTGGATCGGTCTGTTTGCAGTCAGAATTTAGAGTTGGATCGGTCTGTTTGCAATCAGAATTTAGAGTTGGATCAGTCTGTTTGCAATCAGAATTTAGAGTTGGATCGGTCTGTTTGCAGTCAGAATTTAGAGTTGAATCTGTGTGTTTGCAGTCAGAATTTAGAGTTGAATCAGTCTGTTTGCAATCAGAATTTAGAGTTGGATCAGTCTGTTTGCAATCAGAATTTAGAGTTGGATCGGTCTGTTTGCAGTCAGAATTTAGAGTTGAATCTGTGTGTTTGCAGTCAGAATTTAGAGTTGAATCAGTCTGTTTGCAATCAGAATTTAGAGTTGGATCAGTCTGTTTGCAATCAGAATTTAGAGTTGGATCGGTCTGTTTGCAATCAGAATTCAGAGTTGGATCGGTCTGTTTGCAATCAGAATTTAGAGTTGAATCGATCTGTTTGCAATCAGAATTTAGAGTTGAATTTATCTCTTTCCAATTAGAATTTAGAGTTGAATTGATCTCTTTCCAATTAGAATTTAGAGTTGAATTGATCTGTTTCCAGTTAGAATTTAGGTTTGAATTTGTTTGTTGCAATCAAAATTTAGACATGAAAAGATCTGTTTGCAATTAGAATTTAGAGTTGAATCTCTCTGTTTGCAATCAGAATTTAGAGTTGAATTGATCACTTTCCAATTAGAATTTAGAGTTGAATCTGTCTGATTGCAATCAGAATTTAGTTAAATTCTGATTGTAAACAGATCGATTCAACTCTAAATTCTGATGGCAAACAGACAGATTCAACTCTAAATTCTAATTATAAACAGATTCAACTCTAAATTCTGACTGTAAACAGATCTATTCAGAGTTGAATCTGTTTATAATTAGAATTTAGAGTTGAATCTGTCTGTTTGCCATCAGAATTTAGAGTTGAATCGAAGCTGTTTACAATCAGAATTTAGAGTTGATTCTGTTTATAATCAGAATTTAGAGTTGAATCTGTGTTTACAATCAGAATTTAGAGTTAAATTGATCTGTTTCCAATTAGAATTTAGGTTTGAATTTGTTTGTTGCAATCAAAATTTAGACATGAAAAGATCTGTTTGCAATTAGAATTTAGTTGAATTGATCTTTTTCCAATCAGAATTTAGAGTTGAATCGATCTGTTTGTAGTCAGAATTTAGAGTGGATCTATCTGTTTTTAACACAAAATACGAAAATATGGTGTAGTAGAATGTGATATAAAGTGTTCAGCATTCAATATAGCCAGTGTCAAAAAGAGCATGATGTGTTTTGTTACTCAGTGATTGGCCAGTAACACCTGTTGCTGCTGTACAACCAATCAGAGGCAAGATAACTACTTCATACAGATGTCATATTGTTCAGAAGTCAGAATCAACCTTTAAAGAGTCAAACAGCTTCCATGTTCAGAAAGAATAAGGCTGCTTGTCTGTTTTATGCAATACCTCATATATCAGCCCTAGCATTTATAACAGCTACCTGGTGCATTTAAGAAATAACAGTGAATTGTCTTTTGTCTTTTTTTTTTTTTTATTTACTGCTCATTGGCTGTCAAGCCTCACCCCGTTCATGAGCGCCGGTTTCCCCTAGCAACAAAGAGGCAAATAGAATAGGAAGAGGTGAGAGGAATTCATTCTCACCAGCCAATTGAAAGCGAGGTGGGAGGAGCCTGTGCTGAAACGATGTGTGTCAGCATTGACATGCATGTTTACTGACAAGGTTTACATGGCAACCGGCTAAGAGCAGGGCAGGATTGCAGGTTTGCTGGCGCTGGTCATATGCGCAGACACGCTCCAGTATTGTGCGCCTGCCGGACTCGAGGGGACCTGGTTTTCCCCTTTGAATACGCCAACCTTGCGGTAATGAATGCAGGAGAAAACAGTGATGTCATGGGCCGCGGAGTCTTGCAGGGGCCGAAATAATTTTGACTACTGGATATCTGTGTTGAAACATTAATCATTGCCTTAATCAACCTTCAAGTGACTTGTAGTGTATAATGTGTGATAATGGTGTGGTTATTTGATGTTGTGCATTATAATCAAACTTCTTTCATGATAATTACATTTTTAATTTTTGAAAAAAGTTGGAAAGACTTTAAAACAAGCAAAATCACATCATAACCAAATATAAAACGAATCAGTCGTTCTATAAAATAACTAAGAATTTCACACCCAAATACCAAAAGAACTGAAAGTTTATGTTTTAAATCATAGAATATCACATTTATTACGTTTAATACCTCTACATGACTGCATTATGTTTTTTTAGAGTACAAATAATGTAAAACTTGTGTGAAATGCCTTAGACTCATAATCCTTGTGTCCTTCATTCATGCAGCAAGATGTTGAGAAGTTTACAGATATCGAAAAGCTCTACCTCTACCTTAAGTTGCCTTCTGGTCCCAGTAGTGGCAATGACAAAAGGTACATGTTATTTTAAATTTATTAATTTCTTTCCATATCCCCCTCCCTTCCTTTTTATGATTTGAACACCTCAAAAACCATTTGTGGTTTCTGTGCTTTGCAATATCAAACACACTCATAGCATATATATGTCTGATGTTTATTATCCACTCATGTTTACATTCAGTAAAACATGCATATCTAGTGAGATGCATTAATGAAACAAAATCAAGAAGTGTATATAAATATCATTTTTTTCTTCGTAATATTGCCTAATTTTGCATTTGTTATTTTGCATCATGCTGTATTGAGTCATGTGAGCTAATCATTTCTCCATTTAAATAGATTTTGTGTAAATTATAACATTGCAATACCAAGCTTCCTGTGTTTTATCATTTGTTTCCCCTTATCTGTCCATCATGTCAACCCCTCTTTCCCAACATGATGTCCAATAGAACTGAAAATCAGAGGGGCTCTGCAAGTCCTGCATTATGGTACTACAACTTTAACTATATCAAAGGGAAAAAAATTTAAGTAACTTGTAACGTGATATATTATACAGGAGCAACAATTGTACACACAGCTTTCTGCTGCTACAGCATCACGTTTCAAAGTCTTCCTTTTCCTCTGTTTTTCCTGTAGTGACCAGAATTCCATGTCATCCAGCCGGACTCAACAGATGTACGCGTTCAACTGGATCCGAAATCACTTGGAAGAGCACCCGGAAACCTCACTGCCAAAACAAGAGGTGTACGACGAATACAAGTGAGTGCGATTTAAAGCTGCAGTAATTGGACAGAAGTTGTGTTTGCTTGTACTCATTGGTTTCTCATACTGTTTTCAGGAGTTATTGCGACAATTTGGGTTACCATCCTTTAAGCGCAGCTGATTTCGGAAAGATCATGAAAAACGTTTTTCCGAACATGAAGGCACGCCGTTTGGGCATGAGGGGGAAGTCAAAATATCCTTTTCTGTGGAAATTTCAAATACTATAGATATGCCACATACAGTACACCTAATGTAATACACCTTTTAAATGCATTGATCATATGTGAGAAGTCATGAGAATTGTTTTAAACCTTTACAATGCATCACATACTGCTACAGTGGTCTGCGAAAAAAAGCATTTGTGCACATGCCATCACTCCCTAACCTGGACTTACACAAATCAGGTGATGGGGTGAGTATCCTGTTGTCTAATCATATTAGAATGAAATTTGAAGGATCATGTAATACCAAAGACTGGATTAATGATGCTTTGCATCAGAAATAAATTACATTTTAAGATATATTCACATAGAAGACAGTTGTTTTAAATTGTATAAATATTTAAAACAACTGTCCCTAAACCTAATCCTAAACCTAACCTCTAACCCTCTAACCCTAACCCTATTTACAATATTACTGTTTTTTCTGTATTTTGGCAACCTTGGCATTAGAGACTCATAACTGATGAGGAAATCCCCTCTTATCTGTCTGCTGCTTTAGTGTGAGTTGTTGGAGTCGGCCGGACAGTCTCCCAGTGCCGAAGACGAGATGCGTTCTGCAGCCTGTGGTCTGGTCTGCGAATGGGCTCAGAAGGTTTTGAGTCGCCAGTTTGACAGTGTGGAGGAACTGGCACGCTTTCTTCTTAACAGTCACTATATAGGCACTAAGTCCATGGCAGCTCTTACTGTTATGACTGGAACCCCAACAGGCAAGACAAAAATTACCTCACATGCAAACCTGATGATGCATAATTAAATTGTGGGAAGTCTTGCATTCAAGCTATGTTCATTTCTTGTTTTTAACTTAAACCTGTTTCATAAAAATGCCAGGTATGAAAACCCCTACGCCGGCCTCTGCGTTTGTGCCAACTGGTGAAGCCAACTCATTCCAGCCCCAAGTGAAGACCCTCCCTTCGCCTTCTGTAGACGCCAAACAGCAGCTGCAGCGGAAGATCCAGAAGAAACAGCAGGAGCAGAAGCTCACCTCTCCTTTGCCCACTGATGCCCAGGCTAGAAGGGCAGAGGCGGGCACACCTGTCCCTGGATCCAGCCTGACCTCTGGAAGTCCTGCATTGCTGTCCCCTCAACCAACCATAGGCATTGTGGTCGCTGCTGTTCCAAGTCCTATCACAGTAAGGAGATTTTGTTTGCTAACAGGGTATGGATGATTTGACATTTCTGAATGTACAATTGCTTCAACTATTGTTTTGTTTGCAGGTTCAGAGAAACAGGCAACTAATGACCTCTCCGAGTCCTGTTGGAGCAGCAGAGGGAAAAGTTGTACCGGTGAACTTCCAGGTCGTGACCCAACAAGTTAAGCAGTCTCCAAAAACACCCCAGAATATCCCTGCCAGCCCAGTCGGTGACAGGTTGGCCAGACACAGATATGCCCAGATTTTACCTAAACCTTCCGCCACAAGCGCCATTGCACTTCGCTCACCCCCAACGCTCCTCATCACCAACAGCCCCATCAAGACAGTGATGCCCACGCCCCATGTTAGCTCTGTAAATGTGGTCAAGATGACTGCAATATCTCTAGCACCCAACAGTAGCAGTAATAGTAGTACTCCTACCCCGTTGCGACCTGCTTCGGCAGGCATCAGTAGCACAGCTTCCCAGGAAGAATCTAACCAAACCCAGCAAGCTCAGAATGGGACGTCTGCCAGCTCTCTTCAGTCATCTGCACTTGGGAAAGCTGGACGTCCTTCCACGACCCCAACCCCACTAGCATCCACCATTACCAATGAGGTGAAGGTGACATTCGAAGCTGTGAATGACAGTAACTCGGCTATTGCTGTTGATAAACAAAGCACTGCATCAGGGGCAAGTACAGGACAAAAGAATGAAAGAGCCACTAAATTCAGGGCTTCCAGTGAACCCTCTCTGCTTATTAAGGCATCCCCTGTGCCTGAGAGAGTGATAAGGGCCAAGAGTGACTCCACAACCCCTTCAAGTACAATCATGGAGGCTCTTGCCCCAAGCAGCAATAACAACAATGATCAACCTGAAAGTACTTTGTATTTAACTGTTACTAGCCAGAATGTAGATGCCGAATTGTCATCCATTTGTGCGGTGGCAACTGCAAGCACTTCTTCTAAAGATGCTGGTCTCTGTCTAAAAAGCCCTCGAAAACGCTCTGCATCTGTTTTAGAAACCCATACCATCCCAGTTAAAAGAGTATTCATTTCCCAGCAACCTTTGGATGTTAGCAGCAATGCCAGGCCTGGTCTTGTAATAGCAGCGAAGAAGATCCAGAGACCTGGCACCCCAGCAAGACCAGAGAGCGCTCCATGCAAAGTTACGCTAAAACAGAGTAGCTCTCTTCCAACTCAAATCTTAGCTCTTTCAGACACTCCAATTGGGATCTCTCACACTGTTAATCATCCTCAAGTTGAGAATGAAGTTGTTAATATCAGCCCGAACGAAACAGCTTCTGGTACTAGCACAGCTTTATTGCAGCAAAGTCACCAACAAATCAGCAGTGGTATTTCTCAGGAGGTATCTGCTGTTAGTGAACTCAAGAGCTCGCTGCAAGACTACTCACAACAGATGCAAGCAGAACACAAGCAGAATGCAGCTAATCCGTTACCATTGATGGCCCAGGCAACTGAGACCTCTAGTCAGCTCTCTCTTCAGCAGGACATTGTTGATTTTGCTGGAGCCCAAGCTAGCATTGACTATTTCCCCTTCAATGATGATGATATGACCCAGGATAGTATTGTAGAAGAGCTCGTACAGATGGAGGAGCAAATGAAGCTGAATAGCAGCTTGCAATCCTACCTAAGTTGTGTGGATATATCCCTACAAGGTCAAGGCACAGTTGGCCAAGGAACGATCCTGTCACCCCATCAGACAAGTACACAGTTCTATCATTCCTCTCACAGTAGTGCCACGCCAGTCCATACACCAACTCCGACGCCTACGCCGACACCAACGCCTACTCCAACTCCTACCTCTGAGATGCTACCAGGGGGGCATAGCTTGACCAGAGAAAGCCCTTGTTCCCGAATGGCACCTGTTACCCCAGTGGATAGCATCTTAGGTGGCCGCCATACACCCATCAGCACTCCACTGTCAAACTGCAGCAGCAGTGTTCCTCCGAGTCCCATTGAATGCCGCAATCCTTTTGCATTCACTCCTATCAACTCCAGTATAACTGGTTATCATGATGGTAGTGTTGTGTCCAGCAGTCCAGTGAAACCCATGCAGAGGCCCATGGCCACCCACCCAGATAAAGCCAAGCTGGAGTGGATCACCAATAGGTACAACAGCACCGCAGGGTCTCCTGTTATCTCCACCAACTCCACCATTGGCATCCTGCCCAGTTACCAGGATCTGGTCGAGGACCACTTCCGTAAACCACACGCCTTTGCCATCCCTGGCCAAACTCTCCAGTCTCAGTCAAGGCATCAGGATGGAAACTTGGGAAGGTTAACAACCGTTTCTCCAGTACAACAAGGACAGCAAACCACCCTTAGTAGCAAGCAAGAAAGTTTTGCTGTCCCCGCTCCGTTGGACAACAAAGGGGCAGGAAGCACATCTGCATCTGGAGGTGGAACCTTCCGGTGTCGCAGCGTTAGCCCGGCAGTTCGCCAGCGTAACCTCAGTGGCACCACTGCACAAACAGTCACCACCCCACGCTCTGTTGTTTCTCCCTTTAATTGCCCCCTGACATCTGAGGTTCTGAACATTCTGTCCAACAACCAGTCTGTGGTCAATGCCAGCACCTTGGCCCAGAGGAGCCAATCAGTGCCACTAAACATCATGATGCAGTCTGAGCTGCTGCCCGTCAGTCACCAGGCGCAGCAAAGCAATAGCGCCAAGATCACCACCGTGCTCCTCAGCAAGATGGACACGGACGGAGACGACGCAGTGCGAGGGCTTGGTGTAAACAACCTGCCCGCCAATTACACAGCACGGATGAACTTGACTCAAATCTTGGAGACGACACAGGGCTACCCCGGAGGCCCCAACCCTCAGAACCAGCAGCTGCCTCTGGACTCAAGCCCTTCGCCATTTGACTTCCAGAAGACGGGTTACCTCATAAGCACGGGGGAGGAACAAGTCACCTTCACAAGTGGTGATAGTCAAGCACAATCAGGCCCTGGACTGCAACAACCGGAAGAGCAGCTTGAGCTTCAAGAACCGCCATTGGAGCTGCAAGATCAACATCTACAACTCCAGAATCAACAGCTGCAACTTCCAGATCAGCAATTACAACTCCAAGACCAACAGCTGCAACTTCAAGACCAACAGTTGCAACTCCAGGACCAACAGTTGCAGTTGTCGGACCAACAACAGTTACAAGATGATCCAGACCTCACCCAGCAGCACTTGTTGCCCCAAACCTCGCAGCAGGTTGTGGATCACGATCAGCAAGAGCAACTGGACTTCAACACTACCGTCAAGGATCTTTTGGGGGAGGACAGCCTCAACCCCAGTTCGCAACTCGTCGGACAGGTGGCGTCAGAACTCAGTGCTGTCGCCTCTGACTTTTCCAGCGACATCCGGTTGACTTCTGACCTTTCTAGTAGCATTAATGACCTGAACACTTTGGACCCCAACTTGCTGTTTGACCCTAGTCAGCAGCAGGACCAATATGAAGATGCCACACTGGAAGAACTGAAGAACGATCCTCTTTTTCAGCAGATTTGCAGCGATACTGTGAACTCTGCTGGTTTTGATTGGCTGGAGAATAAAGACCAGCCAACCGTGGAAATGTTGGGATAATATTATTTCCTGTTCCTTTACTGTTAATGTCGCTGTTGTCGTCGTTGTTTTTATTTATGGTTTCTGTTTTGGTTTTTTGTATTGCTACGTTTTGTGTATCCAAAAATATTGAATGACGTGTCTGTGCAGCAAAAATCTGGATGCTCTGGACTGTCCAGTGTAAAGTGCCAGCCTGAGGTAAAACTCTTACAGGCATGTGCTTTATCTGAATTTTTTACAGTTGTTTTGTTTGTATTCCTGTTGATTTCATAGATCATTCCAGTCATTTCTCCCTATTCAGAAGTATGGTCAAATATTTCATCTGGTTCCAATTGGTAGTAAAGTTCGTTCAATATAATGAGACATCACCTGGTGCACAAGCATATCCTTGATTTAATTCACACTGTTTTATATATTTCCATCCACTTAAAACGGTGGATATTGAGGACCTGCATGCATAATTTGCTCTTGTATTTCAACGAAATGCAATATTCCAAGCTGACTTTGGGGAAATGCCCTTTCTAGATGGTCATATAAGTATGTTTTTGGAGACCAAAAGAGTGTATTCAAATATCGTAAGTACAGCAGAAGTGAAATATCATCTACATATCGTAAATCAGTCAGTTCAATGAACTGCAAAGATCTTAGGTGCTACTTGGTGCTGACTTAAAAAATCGCATTTACTGAATCTTTCATCAGCCGTCATTTGTTTTGTCAAAGTGATTTTACACATTTTTGGGGGGAAAGTTATTTAAGGCCATAAAACTTGTACTGTTAAATCCAAACTGTTGGGGAGGGATGAGATTTCTGCTATATACGTTTGTTTTTTCCAGAAAAATAGAAGAGAAGAGACTCGTCTGCCTTATTTCCAGAGTCTTAAGGCCTTATTCCATCTCATAAAAGGCTTTGATGTTCTGAAATCAAGAACGAATTTGGTGCACTTAAAAAAAAGGTGTTGTGAATTAGTGGTGAACTTTATGGATCATCTCTTTAGATGGTTGCTAGCCATTTGTAGGTTTCTGCGCCTTTTTTTGCACATCATTTCGAACTGGTAGTGATGATGGTATGGTGATGGCTAGATATTCTTTCCAACTCGAGATCAACAGGCAAACCTGTGTCGTTTCTCCAGCCTTAACTCCATACCAAAGAGAAGCTGTCGAAGAGCAAGAGACGTTGCGGTTTCCATCTTTAATTGGCATTATTTGAAAGGGGGACTTATAGGACGCGACAATGTATTTGTTTTGTTTTTATCAGATTGCGGGATGTAAATTATGTATATGGCGGATGTACAGATAACTATGGATGGGGGAGCATGTTGTGCAAGTTCACAAAGGCTAAATTTCTAGGCTGTTCATAGACATTAAGGTAGTGCGACATTTGTAAAAAAAGGACATAGTGGTCATTATGAAATTTCCATTTTATCAAGATGCTAATGGTGATGATTTGTAGGTAGATGAGAGTGCCCAAAAGAAAACTTTGAGGAATCATAACGAGTCCATAGCCAGCACGATATCTCGCTTGTTACGTTTCTGGCTTCCTGTGATGTGCTAGTAAATGCTGTCTGTTGGATCTGTAGCTTGCTAATGTACCATTTTTCTTAGGAGTTTATTGGTTCCTGCATACGCAGATGTGATGTGTAAATGGAGAGAGGATGTTATAGCATGGATTTATCGAGGAAAAAATAAGAAATTAGATGAGACTTAAATATAAAGGCGTTAATTTTATCGTGACAATGTTGTGTGCAGAGACGAATCAAAGGAGCAGACACTGGAAATGGTTTGAAATTCATCTTATTGCACTAAAAGCTTTCTTATTGTTTGTTTATTTCTCTGTCATTTTAAGGAACAATTGGTGCCCACGCTGTTTTTCTTCTAATGACAATAAAAAGCTAAAGGGGAATTACTCATGCTAGAAAATGACAGTGAATAATTGCCTTGTGTAGCAATGAGCTCTAATCTCAATGAGATCCGCGTTGTACAACTTCTCATACCCGAGAAGAAAATATGAAAATACAAGAATTAAAAAATGACATTAAGCAGTGTGTTTAAAAAAAAAAAAAAAATTCCAACATGCTTCACCATGTTATAAAATGACTGTATGTGCGCATGTATGTTAAACTATCTATGGTAGTAATTGTTGTGACCACTCCTTTAGCCAATCAGAGCACTGGTATCATTAACCAGGTCAAGAGGGGGCAAAAGTAGTTCTATATGCATTTTATGATGTTTACTAAGTTAAAATAAGTCTGTTTCTGTTCATGAATGTTGTTTTATTGTTACCGTTTCTTATTTCATTTTGAATATATCCTTTTTATATATTAAAAAAAACGCCTATGTGAAGAAAGCTGTAAATATTTTTTATGTTCTGGCATTCATTAATGCACTGATTAATAACGTTTTTTTTTTATTTTACAAGTACGACTCCAGTTCTCTTTTGATACGCAGGGATTGATGCCGCAGTTGGTCCGATGTCTGGTAGGAAAACATGTTCATCCTGTCTGTCCGTTTGGATCTGTAGATTTGAGCCCTCTGATGTGCTTGTTTATCTGCTCTATGTGGACAGTAGCTTGTTAATATTGCAAAAGCGTTTCAGCGATGTTTTGTTTTTTTTCTCTCTCTTTTTTTTTTCCAATGGAAAGTACTCACAGGTGAGATTTTTTAAGTGGTTTTAAAAGCCAATAAACATTTTTTAAACAACACTGTGTTGTCCTGACCTGTGTTTATGCAGTTTTGGTGGTTGAGTCGAGTGTAATGCTGCCCTCTGTTGCTTCATATTGACACTGCAGCAAAAAAAAAGAAAATGAGGTCATATCATGCATGCTGGGATTTAACAAATCCTTAAATCAGCAACATTCTTCAGTATAAATTTTTAAATATATAATCCAAAAATTCTGTTCATATCAGGCATGCATATTAGGTGTTTTTAAATCTGATTAGGTTAGCTTTTATTTCATGTTTACCTGATTTTGTGTGTGTGTAAAATAATTAAAATATAAAATTTTATATATAAATATTCTAATATATGCATTTATACATGCTTTTGTTTTATATAAAGTTATTCTTTTAAAGGCATTATTTTTATCATTTTTATATATATATATATATATATATATATATATATATAAATGTTTATATGTAATATTCTAAATAATTATATTTAACAATATTATTTATTAATAAATATATGTATAATTATAATATAAAATTATATATATTCTAATATTTGCATTTATACCTGCTTTTGTATTTTATGTAAAGTGTATTCTTTTAGTCATTATTTTTATTATTATATATATATATATATGAAATGATAAAATAAAAATAAATCTGCATTGTTTATACTTTTGATCTTTCATTCAAAAAATTCACAAAATTCTAACCATTCATTGAAGGAAAACAGTTGAAAGTGGGGGGAAACTCACATTACGAAATAAATGTTTTTCTCCAGTACATGTTTGCCACAATTATTGGCACCCCTAGAAGTTCTTATGAGTAAAATATCTCTGGAGTATATTCCCATTCATATTTACATTTTTTTAGCCCACCAGTGTGACTAGGAACATGACATTGTCCAGCCATGACTTCCTGTTCCACAGGAGAATAAACATGAGGAAACACAAATGCCAAATTCCCTTAATCATTCATCACAATGAGTAAAAACAAAGAATATAGTTCTGATGTGCAGCAAAAGATTGTTGAGCTTCACAAAATAGGAAGTGGCTGTAAGAAAATACCTAAAGCATTGAAAATCCCCATTTCCACCATCAGGGCAATAATTGAGATGTTCCAATCAACTAAAGATGTTACAAATCTGCCTGGAAGAGGACGTGTGTCTAAATCATCCTAATGTGAAGTGAGGAGAAAGTTTGAGTGGACAAAGACTCTCCAAGGATCACAGCTGGAGAATTGCAGAGATTAGTTGAGTCTTGAGTCTCAGAAAGCCTAAAAAAAATTATCAAAAGCACCTACATCTACAAGTTGTTCAGGAGGTTTTCAAGAAAAATCCTCCTCACTCATCCAGAAACAATCTCCAGCATATTCAGTTGTCAGACATGACTGGAACTTCAAATGGGACGAGCTTCTATGGTCAGATGAAACTAAAACAAGAGCTTCTTGGCAGCAAACCCACCAGACGGGTTTGGTGCACACATGGATAAAAAGTGCCCCATGCCCACGGC
This sequence comes from Megalobrama amblycephala, assembly GCF_018812025.1. NCBI lineage: Eukaryota > Metazoa > Chordata > Actinopteri > Cypriniformes > Xenocyprididae > Megalobrama > Megalobrama amblycephala. The sequence goes on from NC_063058.1 coordinate 32,431,110, forward strand.
TAAATATACTCCTGGATCTTTAATGTTGTGGGCCTATTTTTCTGCTGGAGGTCCTGGACAATTTGTAAAGATGGTATCATGGATTCTAGCAAATACCAACATATAAAAAATCAAAACCTGACCGCTTCTGCTAGAAATCCAATAATGAGTCGTGGTTGGATCTTCCATCAGGACAATGATCCAAAACAAACATCAAAACCAACACAAAAATGTGTCACTGAGTACAAAATGAAGCTTCTGCCATGACCATCCCAGTCCCCTGAACTGAAGAGAAGAAGCACCAGCATGGAGCTGGAATCTGAAGGATCTTGAGAGATTCTGCATGAAGGAATGGTCTCTGATCTCTGGTCAGGTGTTCTCCAAACTCATCAGGTAATATAGAAGAAGACTCAGAGCTGTTATCTTGGCAAAAGGAGGTTGCAAAAAGTTTTGAATAAAAGGGTAACAATAATTGTGGCCAACGGGTTTTGGAGAAAAACATTTATTTCATAATGTGATTTTCCCCCCACTTTCAATTATTTTCCTTAAATGAAAGGTTATAATTTTGTGAATTTTTTGAATGAAAGATCAAAAGGATAAACTATGCAGATTTATTTTCACAGCTGCTTTTGCTCATAATTACTAAGGGTGCCAATAATTGTGGAGGGCACTGTATATATAATATATATATATATATATATATATATATATATATATATATATATATATATATATATATATATATATATTTAATAACAATAACTATTAATATGTATATATTTTTAAAAATATAAATATCAAATTATATATTTAATCATATATATATATATATATATATATATATATATATATATGTATATAAATTTAAAATAGTTAATACAAATATATATATATATATATATATATATAATTATTTATTAATATTTAATTTAATTTGCCATAGTGACATTTCTCATTTACATTTAATTTAACTTAATGTGCTAAAATAACTAAAACTGAAATAAAATAATAAAAAATAGACATTAAAAAATACAAAAACAAAACTAAAACCTGAACAAAAATGAAAACTAATTGAAACTATTAGTAACTAAAATAGCATGTCTGTGTTATCTAAAATAACACTGTTACGAATTACATGCCAAAGTTGAATTACGGTTCCTGACTCATCAAACCGCACTATAATAATAATGCTCTTCTGCATATTCGATCATATCTGCTTTTGCGGGGAATAGAGGTCATTCTGTCCAAGCCAGAGGTCAAAGGTCAGAGGTTCCTGTAGATGGAGGTTCACCCTGGACGTGTATCTGACCAATGAGAGCGCAGCGGCCGAGTGTTGTGTCCCTTTCCCATGGTCCAACGCATATTCACACAATGCTAATGACTCCGGCCCTATTGATCCTCGCCCCTGCTGTCGCTTCGCGTCACACATCACGTCTGTCGGACAAACACACAAGTACAAATATTATATTTTAGCATAACTCATCTTACTATGCTGAGAGAGAAACCCTCGACTGATCAATCAGTGATCTTCTCTAATCAATAACTGATTACATTGAGTACACAAACACATCTGCTGAGGTTCACTGTTCTCCTCTGACTCTTCATGTCATAGTGATTGATAATAGTGATTTAAGAATGTTTAGATATTTGTACTGACAAATATCAAGGAAGAATACTTAAATTTTGAAGTAGAAAGACTGAAATAGTATTAGTATTTTCTTGTAAAACCCTCCAATGATCTTTGTTTTATTTACAACTTCGAAAAATCATTTTTACTGGTGATTTGAAACCACTAAACGAGCCCAAACTGACCCATCCTGTCCTCTGGATGAATGTAAACAGAAAGCGAGTGTGTTTCTCTGATCTCACAGCTGTTTTGCTATTGTCCTGCAGGGTGAGGGGCGGATCGGCCGATACAGCTGCTCTCTGGATCAATAACCGCATTTGCTGCGCATGCGCAGACGCACACGACCCGTCGCACGTCATAATTACTCTGCGTTCAGCTGTTGACCATTTATTTTTTATTTATTTATATATATAAAAGGTATTTTTAAAAATTAAAAATAAAAATTTAAAAATTACATTTGTCAATTAATATTTTAAACAATATTTACACTTGCGGTAAGTGTGTCAGATTAGCTAAAAAATCACTTCATTAGTTTACCATGGTTATGTTGACCAAAAATGGGATGAACAATATTTTATGTGTTTATATGTTTTGTCAAAGAAAATTAATGATATTTACGCTTGCTGAAAAAGACCACTTCATGTGGAAAAATATTGCACATCTTAAAATATTAATCAGAAATCTTTCTTGATCTATTTTTTTATATTTTACACATGTTACTACCTACATTCATTAATTATTCCTTAATATTTACTAGATTTAACAACGTTTCAACAGTTAATCGACTGCTGTTTGGTATTATTGCACATTTTGACAAATATAACTTTTGATTTTAATTCATCACGAGTCTGTTGTAACTTATTGTATTCAGTTCAAAGATGCAGAATGATGAAATCAGAGATGATATAACTGGAAACAAGAGGAAATCATGGTCGATAACAGGAATATTTAATGATGTGTGTGTGCTGGGCGTGTGTCACGTGTTCAGGGGGTGCGCGAGCAGCGTTAGCAGCAGCGCGAGCTTCAGTCAGTGATCGGATCTCTGGAGAGTCATGACGCGCTCCGGACGCGCGCGGGTTTAACGCACGGAATGATTGTGAATTATCGATAAATGGGGTCCGTGAAATGGAAAACACATCAGCAACTGCTGATTTTTCTCTGGGTTTTATCGTTTTCAGGTAAGAGATGTTTTATTCACTCATATTTTGACAGGCAATCTCGTGCGTAAAGACTGAAAGTCTCCAAGTTCAAGAATGAAAGATGCTGAAGGCAGATCGTTTGTTTACTACCGCTGAACAACACCTAAACTTGATCCATATTACATTATTAGACTGTTTTTGTTAGATTATTTAGTTGGGAAATAAACATTTGATTGAATATCTGCTCATGAACGAACAGTTTTACTACAAATAAAACCCAAAAACCATGGTTATAATAGTTAAACCGTGGTAAATACAATTTAACCATGGTTTTGCTACACTAACCATATTTTAATCATGGTATTTGATGTAAAACTGATCAATCCGCTAAAAAAATACACTTTTACTATAATAAACCATGGTTAATTTTCGTAAGGGGAGTAAATATTGCAGTTTAAACTCAAATAAATATTTTCATTCTTGGGTGTTTAATTTTTATCATTATTAATTATTCTTGTGTGAAATTATTATTTTTAACAATAATGCGTCTTTTCATCTGCTATGTTTCTCATTTGGATGTAACATCACATCTTGAAAGACTGAAATGGCTTTTAAAGACATATCATAAAATCAATGCCAAATATATTATTGAACTAACTTATGACTGAACCAACCTGACTACATTAAGAAGCAGTAACAAAATTCATTTTAAAGGCTCCTTACCACACCAACACATGGCTCAATTTCACTTTTTATTGTGAGAAAAAGCCAAAGTCATGAAGATTAGAATGAAAATGCATCAATGTCCAGCAGAAGCACCAATGACAGGCTGATTCTTCTCGCTCAGTTGACTGTGACTAAATGGATTAAGCTTCGTTCTTTCATATTCAAGTCTTGGTTCGCTGGAATCATAATTTTAATTGTGTAAGCTTGAACAGAATGTGTTGATATATGTTTGATATACCAGAAATACCAATGTTTGTAATGCCTTCTCATCTCCAGGGGTTTTTGGCTTTAGTGAGTTGTCTTTCACCATCCAGCCCAAGGATGTGACTGCATCTCGGGGCGAGGACGTTATTTTGGACTGTCAGGCTCAAGGCGAGTCGCCCATCGCTGTGCGGTGGAGGAAGAACGGCGTCCAGCTCCAGGAGAGCGGCCGCGTACGCGTCCTGTCCAATGGATCACTGTACATCTCCGATGTGAGGAGTTCAACAGAGCAATCAGATGAGGGCTTCTATCAGTGCCTCGTCCAAAACAAATACGGAGCCATCCTGAGCCAAAGATCCAGCCTTACAATCTCAAGTATGTATGGAGGGGGGAAATGGGTTGGAATTGCAAATGTTAAAGAAAAGTTGGGCCATGACTGACCACATACTTTGTGTGTTTTTGGGGGTTTGTGAAAGATAGAAGAAGCGCAGTGCTTTCAGCTCTATTTATCCCAAATTCTGCTATTTTTTTGTCCCAAAATCAATGTAAAAAAAAAAGGCCACACACTCTATCTTGGCCTTATACATGCAAGCATTTGAATTGGAAATGAGTTGCGGTAATGATTCAACGATTGTTATGTGATGAGGCGGCTACAATAAAAAGTTTTAATATGTTATAGTTGGGCAAAATGTTCAATAATCTCTCATGATGTGCTCGGACACATTCACAGTGTTGAAAAACTGTATTGAAATGATTCTATAATATTTAATTAAATATAATTCAATAAAATAAAACTGCTCTTTAGATATTTTTCTCTCAAAATCAATGTAGAAAATGTAAAACAAAACAAAAAAAGGCCACATGCTCTATCTGGGCCTTATACATGTAAACATTTGAACTGGAAATGAGTTGCGGTAATGATTCAACGATTGTTATGTAATGAGTCGGCTATAATAAAATGTTTTAATAAGTTATAGTTGGGCAAAATGTTAAATAATTTTCGTAAAGACTCAGTAAAAGAGCTCAAGGTGTGCTCTGACAGATAAACAGTGTTGAAAAACTGTGTTGAAATGATTCTATAATATTTAATTAAATATAATTCAATAAAATAAAACTGCTCTTTAGATATTTTTCTCTCAAAATCAATGTAGAAAATGTAAAAAAAAAAAAAAAAGGCCACATGCTCTATCTGGACTTTATACATGTAAACATTTGAATTGGAAATGAGTTGCGGTAATGATTCAACGATTGTTATGTAATGGAATCGGCTATAATAAAACGTTTTAATAAGTTATAGTTGGGCAAAATGTTAAATAATTTTCGTAAAGACTCAGTAAAAGAGCTCAAGATGTGCTTTGACAGATAGACAGTGTTGAAAAACTGTGGTGAAATGATTCTATAATATTTAATTAAATATAATTCAATAAAATAAAACTGCTCTTTAGATATTTTTCTCTCAAAATCAATGTAGAAAATGTAAAACAAAACAAAAAAAGGCCACATGCTCTATCTGGACCTTATACATTTGAAATGGAAATGAGTTGCGGTAATGATTCAACGATTGTTATGTAATGGAATCGGCTATAATAAAACGTTTTAATAAGTTATAGTTGGGCAAAATGTTAAATAATTTTCGTAAAGACTCAGTAAAAGAGCTCAAGATGTGCTTTGACAGATAGACAGTGTTGAAAAACTGTGGTGAAATGATTCTATAATATTTAATTAAATATAATTCAATAAAATAAATCTGCTCTTTAGATATTTTTCTCTCAAAATCAATGTAGAAAATGTAAAAAAAAAAAAAAAAAAGCCACACGCTCTATCTGGGCCTTATACATTTGAAATGGAAATGAGTTGCGGTAATGATTCAACGATTGTTATGTAATGAGTCGGCTATAATAAAAAGTTTTAATATGTTATAGTTGGGCAAAATGTTAAATAATCTCTCACGATGTGCTCTGACACTTGCACATTGTTGAACAAATGTATTGAAATGGTTCTATATTATTTAATTAAATATAATAAAATAAAATAAATCTGCTCTTTAGATATGTTTCTCTCAAAATCAACATAGAAAATGTTGAAAAAGGCCACATGCTCTATCTGGACCTTATACATGTAAACATTTGAATTGGAAATGAGTTGCGGTAATGATTCAACGATTGTTATGTAATGAGTCGGCTATAATAAAATGTTTTAATATGTTATAGTTGGGCAAAATGTTCAATAATCTCGCACGATGTGCTCGGACACATTCACAGTGTTGAAAAACTGTATTGAAATGATTCTATAATATTTTATTAAATATAATTCAATAAAATAAAACTGCTCTTTAGATATTTTTCTCTCAAAATCAATGTAGAAAATGTAAAAAAAAAAAAAAAAAAAAAAAAAAAAAGGCCACATGCTCTATCTGGACCTTATACATGTAAACATTTGAATTGGAAATGAGTTGCGGTAGTGATTCAACGATTGAGGTGGCTTTAATAAAAAGATTTAATACATTATAGGTGGGCAAAATGTTAAATAATCTTCGTAAAGTCTCAGTAAAAGAGCTCAAGATGTGCACAGACACATGTGTTAAAATCTTTTACATGTAAGCATTTGAATTGGAAATGAGTTGCGGTAGTGATTCAGCGATTGTTATGTGATGTTTCTGTCAGTAGACGTCTATAATAGAAAGTTTTAATCTTTTATAAGGGGCAAAATATTAAATAATCTTCAGAATTTGTGCGCTGACACATGCACAAGCAGATTTTCATGTTCGCTCATGCTAGAGTTTCAGCTGCATCATTCCTGTGGCCTCCAATGCAATTGTTTCCTGGTCTGTTAAAGGCTATTCGCTGCCTTCTTTTGTCCCGCGTGGCCCCGGCTGCCCTCTGAGCGGGGAGAAAAGAGCTCTGCTGTGGGGACGTTTGTTCGGCCATGAACCTGTGGACAGAGAAACATCTGTGCCTATTGAACTCGCTCAGCCCTGACCTTCACAAAGAGACCGAGAGAAGTTCAAGCACAACTCAATGCGGTTCCATACGGCTTTATACGGGATCAGGGATGCTAGGGAGAAATTTCTGATGTGGAAGATATTGCTGGTGACGGATTGACATGACACTCTCCAATAGGCCATTTGTAGTGATAGAATAATCAGGCATTATTATATTGAATTCATCAGCATCAACTGGTAACTTTTATAATATAATATAATATAATATAATATAATATAATATAATTTACAATTAGCTGATATTACGTATTATTATTGGATATTATTCAGTTATTAGATGGGCTAATATATTGGCTAATGCAATTAATCAGACATAATTAACACAAAATTTTACATAATTTATTTAAATTATCATTATTATTACAAGCATAAGCCAGTAGCTTTTATAATAAAATAAAATGTTTTCTCTAGATATTGGCATTGTAATAAGCTGATATTATTATTATTGGATATTATTAGATGGGCTAATATATTGATTAATGGGATTAATTTGGCTTTATTATTTTGAAATTATTCTTATTATTACCAGCATAAACCATTAATTAAATTAAATTAAATTTAAAATAAAGTAAAAATTAAAATAAAATAAAATAATAGGAAAAAATTATAATAAAAATAAATTAAAATCTGCCCTCTAGATATTGCTATTTTCATTAGCTGCTGAAAAACCCATTTTTATTTTGGTCAACCAGAATAATTTTCATTGCTGATTATTAACTTTATATCTGATTTGTAATTTAGCAAAATCTATTAAACTAAATAACCTTTGAAGACCTTCATAAGTCAGCGTCTGAAGGGTTAAGGGACCTGGAGCAGAAGAGAGGGGGTGTATTGGTTTGCCTCACCGCCCGTCTGTCCAGAGGCCAGTGGGGGAGGTCAGAGGTCACAGGGGTTGTGGGACTGGCTTTATTCTGCTGCAGGCCGCCCCATGGCCTGGTCCGCCTGCTGTCCACAATCTAGCCTGACTGATGCGTTGGATTCATTCACAAATGCTGGTCTTCAGAGGGGCAGTGGGGTGTTTTGTTAGAGCTGTCAGACGCTGGAGGGGGTTTGTGCTTACAGCTCAAGTACAAGGACACTGGATCTTTTCAAGGAACAGCTGGATAATTGTTCGTTTCTTGGTATCTGGATGTTTCTTCTGTGTAACCCTCTAATTTAAGATCAAGTTCAAGTCAAATACAAGTTAAAACCCACAGATTTGATTTGTGAAAATAACAATTTGCCAGGAAAAACTCAAACATGCATACATACACACACATATAATTCCTTATTTCTTCTGATTTTGGGATAAATTACGACTCTGTTGCTCATTTTACATGGTTTCATCTCAAAGTCAAACATGTTATTTCGTTTTTCTAGGGGTGTAAATGAATGATTTTGTTAGTATTTTAACAGCAAGTTTCATTATTAGAATTTTTGTATAAATTACACAAAATCACTGATGGTTTCCATCCTAAACACATTTAATCAGAGTCTCTGACTGAAATTGGGTGGACAGACGGATTTGACTGACCTCTGACTTTTGGTAGGAAACCTTTGTCCTGTTTGACCTAGGCATTGATCTGGCTTTTACAACCCAGCTGACCAGACACACACACACACACACACACACACACAGACCCTAAAAAGGCCTGATTTAATACTGTGGCTCAGCTTTCACTTTTTTGTGGTATTGTGTGTTAATTCATTGCTTTCACCACATACTGACACAAAGATCTACCATGGCTATATATGTGCATATATGTGTTTCATGTAAATATATTGGTATATGAATATGATAATCATGCAGTATGAAGGTATACTCATTTCTTAGTGATATTCAATTTGCTAGTTTTACACTCTTTTCCTAAAATAACGTCAACTCTTTGAAGATTTTGATCAGATATCTGCACTTTCTTTCTCCTGAACAGTAACAGCTGTGTAACCAGTTCAGCTTAATGTCTACAGATAAGATCTTTAAAGCAATATTGAATGTTTTTTTTAACAACGAACCAGTGTTGTTCTGTATGATCGTTTGTGTGTATTCAAGCGAACAAAATAATAGTAACTTGAACCTGATTTTATTTATTTTTATTTCATTTTCCTTCTTTTTTTAACCTTTCTGTGCAGAATAAATGAACCAGCTAATAGGGAATGTTCTCAGAACGTTCTGTCAAGGTTCTCTCAAAGTTACGAACAAACATTCTTCCAGTAACGTTAATAGAACGTTCGTTCAAAGTGATCTGGTCTTTAATAATGTTCTCAAAAACATTAATGGAATGTTTTTTCTGAAGTGTTTTAGTTGGATGTTTTTAAATGTTACTTTTTTTGGAATGTTCAGAGAACATTCAAAAGTAACATTCGAGTAATGATGCAAAATGGAATGTTCCCTTAATGTTCGTATAACCAAGGAAAAACATGTTTAAAACATTTTAAAAACTGGACATTTTGAAATTACGTTTACATAATTTAATGGTAACGTTAGCAAAATGTTCTTAGAACATATTTCGTTAGCTGAGGTAACCCTAACCATAAAGTGAGAGCGGTGAGTTATTTGACTGTCAGTTAGTGGTAATTACGCCTCACATGTAAATAAAGGTGCTTTTTAATTCCTGTCGTCAGCATCGAACACGACTGACAGGGATTCTGTCAGGAGATGAACTATCATTGATTGCCTTCAGAGGATTTTGGCTGGGCTCAGCAGGAATATGAGGGGGAGGGAACAAAAACCAGTGGCTTGTGGGTAAATTTGGGGGCTAGTCTTTATGTTATTGTTTTGAGAATGCAGAAATGTCCTGCTCTTCTCATAGTGCCATTTGTAAAAATGGTGAACAAACAGACGAGATTGTTAATGTTATATCACTTTTTGCATGTGCTCATTTCATTCATTGAAACTCGATAATACACTTCTCGATTACAGTACTGGTCAGTTGTGGTACTGGTTCGTTTGTTTTACAGTGCATAAAACATCATTTTCTGCATTTATAAGCCTGTTCATCGCCTACAGTAACAAGCATATATTGACACTCATTAAAAATGGGAGCATCATTGATTCATGCTGATCTATAAAGGGTCATTATTCACTGTCATTGGCCAATTGATTCATTGATTAGAGCAGCTGTTTGTTATTGGCTGCTGTGCACTCTGGCCCTCGACAGACAACCAATCACTGTTAAGATCAGACAGAGTGCTTTATGCTTTAAGCTTCATATAAATACACCATCTGAAACTGTTTGATCTGATTTCATGCCCTAAACCCTCAACATCATGGCCTGAAACTGTTTGTATTGACATTTAGTTTGTGTTTTGAGTCCATTGAGCAAATTATCAATGGAGTTTATAGGCGAGAGCATTCTGCTGAAAACACATTTAAGTGTTAAATGGCCGTACAGAAACTGAGAGAAGCATTAGGGAGGACGGTCGGATGTGTTCTAGCACGTAACTCGTCTTGTGTTATTAGTTTGCAATTTACTCTTATCTTCAGTTTCAGACCTCATTACTGATTATGGTGGATTTGTTTGTGTTGTTAACTTGATTCATTTTAAAAGGAATTATATTGATTTTGTAAAAAGAAAGCCAAGAACTTTCACCGTTTGCTACTGATGTAGGTCCAAAACAACTAGTCTCTTAATAAATGATAAATATAATACAAATTTAGATCAACATTAAAAGCTACATTAGCCCTATTTGCTTTGTACATGTTTGTGAACAAATCTTATCAAGATACTATTGTAGATTTATTAATATTTTGATATTTAATTAGATTTTTTCATTTTAATTTTAGTTTTAATAATAAAAAATAACCCTGCTGTTTTTCATATTTTATTTTATTTCAGCTAAAGTTTATTTTATTTTAAGTAACAAATGTTTTTATTGGCTTTTACTATAATAAAAAACCTATAATAACCCTGCTAAATTTTATATTTTATTTTATGTCAGTTAAAGTTTAATTTATTTCAAGTAATAGAAATATTTATATTGCTTTAAGTATATAATACTTATAATAAAAAACTATAATAACATTGTTGTTTTTTTTTACTTTTATTTTATATCATTTAAAGTTTATTTTGTCAATTAAAATTAAAAAAATTGTTATAGTTTTACCAAAATAACTATAATAATAATAATAAATAACCCTGCTGTTTTTTATATTTAATTTTAGTTAAAGTTTATTTTATTTCAATTAATAAAAATGTTTTTTATGTGTTTTTTATGGTTTTAACTAAAGTAACTATAATAATAATAATAATAATAATAAAATAACCCTGCTGTTTGTTATCTTTTATTTGATTTCAGTTAAAGTTTATTTTATTTCAAGTAACGAAAATGTTTATATTGGTTTTTACTATAATAACTATAATAAAAACTATAATAACCCTGCTATTTTTATATTTTATTTTATTTCAGTTAGTTTATTTTATTTCAAGTAATAAAAATATTTTTATTGTTATAAGTATATAATAACTATAATAAACTAATAACACTTTTGTGTTTTTTTTTTTAATATTTTATTTCAGTTAAAGTTTATTTTTATTTCAAGTAACTTTTTTATGGTTTTAGTTTAATATATAAACCCTGGTGTGAACCATTTATATCTATTTTCTCTCAGAAATGTCACGTTACAGTGGGATGTGAATGTGGTTTGATGTTGACTTCGAACATGTAAGACTTGGTTATGGACTCTCTCTCTCATCCATGCTCTTCCACAGATGTCTTGTTGTTTGTGACCCATCCTGTCCCAGTGGAGGTTACACTGGGCTCCGTGGCCCGATTCTCCTGTGCTGTCAGTGGATCTCCAGCGGTCATCCGCTGGGAACTCAACCAAAGATCTCTACCTCTGGATTCAGACAGGTGCGCAACTTCACCAACAAAACAACAGGAGCTTTTTAAATAATAATATTGAATATTTATTATTAATAGTAGCCTGTTAACTGTTAGTATTCCAATAGCGGGACACTTTAGGTTCATTCAAATGTATAAACACTCATCTTGTGAAAACCATTTTGAAAATGGACATTGCGTTACTATAAAAACCTTTTACCAGCACAATTTTTGTGATATCAACTTCAAATTTGGAACACAACTTGGTTGGACATATGGCTTTGATTCTACCAATTTTAGAGTCCATATTATTTTGTAACATACAAATTTTATATAAAATAATAAATGTTTAGTTCAGTACATTTGCTTTACAGTAAATGTAAATGTCTATATTGTAAATAGCATACTGAAAGCCCTTGGGATGAGTTACTCAGTAAAAACGTGTTTTTGTTTGTTTCAGAATCACCTGTTTTGCCAAATGGAGTGCTGCATATCCGCGACGTGACAATGAGGGATGCTGGGAATTATCGCTGCTTAGCAACATACATGGCCAGTCGAGTCAAGAGCCGAGAGGCCGAGCTGTCCATCATCCCAGGTCTGTGTTTGTGTGAGGATGAACAGTGATCATTATCAGAATCATTTCAGAGGAAGTATTATAATATTCTGCGTTGTCTGTCCAGTGTCGGGACCCAGGCCTCTCATGAAACCACACATCATAGCTGGACCTCAGAACATCAGCGCCGGTCTGCATCAGTCTGTGGTTCTGGAGTGTTTGGCGGAGGGCAACCCTCGGCCGCTGGTGTCCTGGAGCCGGGCCGACTCTAAACCCATAGATGTGTTCGGAGCCAGGGTGCTGGGAAACGGGAACCTGATTATCACGACCGTTAAAGCCCAGCACAGCGGCACGTACCTGTGCCGGGCGACGACACCGGGAACACGCAACTACTCCATAGCGGCCGGAAACCTCACCGTACTCAGTAAGAGATGTTTGACGGAACAGTTGCATCACAAACACATCTAAAGGGCCCTTCACAATAATAACTATAGCGATAATAATATTAATGTTCACATCAAGAACAATAACTATAATGATAACTATATTAACATTCATACCTAGGATGATAACTATATTACCATTCACACCAAGAACTACAATTTTAGCAATAACAACAGTAAATTAACATTCACACCAAAAACAATAACTTTAACAATTATATTAGCATTCATGCCAAGATCGATAACTATAACGATAACTATAATAGCATTCGCAACTAAAACGATACATTTAACAATAACTATATTAGTGTTCACACCAAGATCAATAACTTTATCGATAACTATATTAGTGTTCACACCAAGATCAATAACTTTATCGATAACTATATTAGAGTTCACACCAAAATCGATAACTTTACCGATAAATATATTAGAGTTTAAGCCAAAATCGATAACTTTTCCGATAACTATATTAGAGTTCATGCCAAGATCGATAACTTTACGATAACTATATTAGAGTTCACACCAATATCGATAACTTTACCGATAATTATATTAGCGAGCACACCAAGTTCGATAACTTCACCGATAACTATATTAGCGATCACACCAAAATCGATAACTTTACCGATAACTATATTAGAGTTCACGCCAAGATCGATAACTTTACCGATAACTATATTAGAGTTCACGCCAAAATCGATAACTTTACCGATAACTATATTAGAGTTCACGCCAAGATCGATAACTTTACCGATAACTATATTAGAGTTCACGCCAAGATCGATAACTTTACAATAACTATATTAGAGTTCACACCAATATCGATAACTTTACCGATAATTATATTAGCGAGCACACCAAGTTCGATAACTTTACCGATAACTATATTAGCGATCACACCAAAATCGATAACTTTACCGATAACTATATTAGAGTTCACGCCAAAATCGATAACTTTACTGATAACTATATTAGAGTTCACGCCAAAATCGATAACTTTACTGATAACTATATTAGAGTTCACGCCAAGATCGATAACTTTACCGATAACTATATTAGAGTTCACGCCAAAATCGATAACTTTACCGATAACTATATTAGAGTTCACGCCAAGATCGATATCTTTACCGATAACTATATTAGAGTTCACACCAAGATCGATAACTTTACCGATAACTATATTAGCGTTCACACCAAGATCGATAACTTTACGATAACTATATTAGAGTTCACACCAAGATCGATAACTTTACCGATAACTATATTAGCGTTCACACCAAGATCGATAACTTTACGATAACTATATTAGAGTTCACACCAAGATCGATAACTTTACCGATAACTATATTAGCGTTCACACCAAGATCGATAACTTTACGATAACTATATTAGAGTTCACACCAATATCGATAACTTTACCGATAATTATATTAGCGATCACACCAAGTTCGATAACTTTACCGATAACTATATTAGTGATCACACCAAAATCGATAACTTTACCGATAACTATATTAGCGTTCACGCCAAGATCAATAACTTTACCGATAACTATATTAGCGATCACACCAAAATCGATAACTTTACGATAACTATATTAGAGTTCACACCAAGATCGATAACTTTACCGATAACTATATCAGCGTTTACATCAAGATCGATAACTTTACCAATAACTATATTAGCGTTTACATCAAGAATGATAGCTTTAACGAAAATTGTATTAGTGTTCACACAAAGAACGATAAATTTAATGATAACTATATTACTGTTCACAACAAGATTGATAAATTTAATGACAACTATATCAGCGTTCACACCTATAGAGATAACTAAACGTTTGTTAAATCTCGGTTCTCACTGTTTTCACTAATTTTTGCAGTTCCTCCATCTCTGGTGGAGAAGCCAGAGAGTCAGACCCGACCCAGAGCTGGTACGGCCCGTTTCAGCTGCCAGGCTGAAGGCACACCTGCGCCCCGCATCACCTGGTTTAAGAACGGTCAGGTGATCCACTCCAACGGACGCACCAAGATGTACAACAGGTACGTACAGACAAACAGCTCTAGTAAACATGGTAATCTCTTCTGATACTGACATATTTCTCTCTGTCGTGTGTCAGTAAACTGGTGATAACTCAGATCATTCCGGAAGACGACGCCTTTTACCAGTGCCAGGCGGAGAACTCTCAAGGCTCGGTCGTGTCCACGTCCCGTCTCATCGTGGTGCTGTCGGAGGACCGTCCCAGCGCTCCGCGCAACGTCCATGCGGAAACCATCTCCAGCTCGGCCATCTTACTGGCGTGGGAGAGACCACAGTACAACGCAGATAAAGTCATCGCCTACTCCATACACTACATGAAGTCTGAGGGTGAGCGTTCGAAACCGCCATGAAGTTCCACGGTGGTTCAGTTGTTTCTGTTCAGTTTGCTCTCTAATCTGTATGCTGCAAATAATTATGTTCTTCCTCGTTATATTCGTCTTGTTTTTCAGTAAATCTCAGTAAAATTTCAGTGTCTAAACATTCTTAAATCATGATGCATTTTCTTGAGAATGTCTTATTGTACACTCAGGTCTAAACAACGAGGAGTATCAGGCCGTGATCGGGAACGACACGACCAGCCACATCGTGGACGATCTGGAGCCGGCGCGAAACTACACGTTTTATATTGTGGCCTACATGCCGATGGGCGCCAGTCGCATGTCGGAGCAGGTCACGCAGCACACGCTGGAGGATGGTGAGTCCGTGTACTAACTTCCCACAATGCACTATAGCACATCTGCCACAAATGTGTACAACATAATATAAGATGAGATTAATTTCCTGGTGGAAAAAAAAAGGCTCATTGATGAGTGAGGGGTGATTCACTGCTGGCAATGCCTTTAATAATATTTGGCTGTCTATGAAGTTAAAAATGAAATTGGTGCTACATAGAGACAAATATCAAAGCTTGTTTCTGCCACAGAATAAAAAAATTAAAAAGCTAATTGCAACTTTATCTCACAATTCTGACTTTCTTCACATAATTCTAAAAAAAAAAAGTCAGAATTGTGAGATAAAGAGACACAATTACTATTTTTTTAAGCTCAAAATTCTGTTTTTGTAAACTCAGAATTCCTGCGGAAAAAAAGTAAAAATTGCGAGATGTACATTTTTTAAGTCTGAGGGAAAAAGTCAGAATTGTGAGATAAAAATTCACAACTACTTTTAAAAAAAAAAATGAAAATTCAGAATTCCATTTTTGAAAACTCAGAATTCCAAGAGAAAAAGTTAAAACTGCGAGATGTAAATTTTAGAATTCTGAGGAAAATAGTCAGAATTGTGAGATAAAAAGGCAACATTTTTTCCCTTTTTTTTAAAAAACTCAGAATTCCTTTTTTATAATCTCAAAATCCTGAGGAAAAAAGTCAGAATTGTGAGATAAAAAGTCACAACTACTTTTTACAATTTTTTTTTAGAACTCAGTATTCTGTTTTTGTTAAAGTTAAATCTTTGAGATGTAAACTCAAGAATTGTAAGACAAAAAGTTGTTTTTTATTTTTTACTGCATGGCGGAAACAAGCTTCAATAGAACACAGAGAAAGAGAAAACTAGAGAAAAAAGGCATAAAATTAGGCGTTTTGCTACATCCGCCAGACTTTTGCTGACAAATAAATGGTCTCAAATAAATCTTGGTGTGGGTAACACACCTGTACACGTTTATTTACATATACTACTGACATTTTAACAATACAAAGCTGGTTGAAAAACTTGCCCATCAATATCTCTAATGAGAGTTAGTTGACATGTAGCTGCAAAGTTACTTGAATTTAGTAGAATGTCTGAAGTGTACTATTGAAATAAAGTCCTAAAATCGTGTTATTGATCTCTCGGTTTGTCCCTAGTGCCCCTCCGTACTCCTGAGCTGAGCCTGACGAGTCGCAGTCCCACCGATATCCTGGTGTCCTGGCAGCCGCTTCCTCCCAAACTCAGCCGCGGACGCTTGTCTGCGTACCGTCTGTCCTACCGCACGGCCACCGACGAACAGGTGACCTCCGTCGAGCTGCCCGTCCCGGGTGAGAACTGCACCCAGTACCTTCTGCAGGGTCTGCAGCCCGACACCATCTATCTGATCCGCATGTCCGCGTCAACCCGTGTGGGTTGGAGCCAACCGTCCGCCTGGAACTCCCATCGCACGCCCAAAACATCCAGCGCCACAGGTGAGAGCACAAACCTCCGTATTTTGGCCCACAATCATCTGCGTTTCTGTAACCATCCAGAAACTTTTGCGGTTTTACACAGTCAACTTTTGCACCACTCTCAGAAATTGAGTTTTATTTAACGCTGCTTTTAGAAATGATCTCTGATAAGCTGCTGAAGTGGTCAGCTCAGACCGTGACAGATGCCTTTGGCTTTCAGACTGGCTTTGTTCCGGCATTCCGTTTGTTACTCGATGACCCTTGACCCCAGCTGTCAGTTAGGAGCTGAGTTTCGGGTCATAAAGGGAACGCTTCAGGCAGCCTAAAGAATAGACCTGCTTCAGTCAGACCCGTTTGTAGGGAAGGTGACGGGGCCCCAAAACTGCCTTTCTTTTCCCCTCTGCCTCTTTTCTGTTATGCTTAAATAATTTCCACCTTGGACAAACTCATGTCTGGTCGAAAAACAGAGAAAGTTTTGGGCAATGGGCATTACGGTGACATTGTTCAGCTTGTACAGAAGTTGATTTAATGTGTGTTTCTGTCCTCAGTGCCTCCCGCCCCAAACCTTGAGCTTGAACCTCTCAACTGCACATCTGTGATAATCCGCTGGCATCCGGCTCCCAGTGACGCTGTCGTACAGGGATACAAGCTCTGTTTTCACCCAGACGGCCAATCAGAGGACTCCATTATCCAGCTGCCCCCTCAAGACCACCAGCACACCATCACAGGCCTCAGTGAGTCACACACATTCATGTTTTTAGCTGGGAAATAAGTTATTATTATTATTATTATTAGAACATTTGAAATTTTTATAACAAAATTTTTTTAGTGAATTTAACATTTTTCTTACAAAAAATTCTTAGAAAAGTTCTTATTTCTTAAATAGGATATAAATTAAATTTTAAGTTTTAAGTTTTTAAGTTTTTTATTTCACTTAACTTTTTGGGAAAATGAATAAGTAATTTGATTATTATTTCTAAATAGATAGAAATGGTTTACTTTCTAATTTTTACTAGGAAAATAAATCTTCTTAGGAAATTTCTTAATTTTTAAAAGTTAAATAATTCAATGCAAAAAGAAAAAAATGTAGAATTTTTTTAAAAAGAAAATTAGTGAGTAATTTGATTAAGATTTCTATAGAGAATGTTTTACATTTCTAATTATTTAATGGGGAATAATCACATTTTGCTAATGTTCAACCTGCATATTTTTCATATCAAACTCAAATATGAAAATGTACAGTATATTTTGCCTAATTTTAAGTAGAAAAAATCTTAATTCACTTAAACCTTAACTTTTTAGCAAAATACAAAATAATTTGATTATGATTTCCATATAGATAGACATGGTTTACCTTTCTAATCTTTACAGGGAAAATAAATTCATTTTCTAATTTTCTTAGAAAATTTCTAATTTTAAAAAAGTTAAACAAATCTTTATTCAATGCAAAAAGAAAACATTTTAGTTTTTTTTTTTTTTAAAGAAAATGTGTAATTTGGTTAAGGTTTCTATAGAGACCATTTAAAATTTCTAATTTTTTACCTGGAAATAATTAAATTTTTCTAATTTTCAACCTGCATATTTTTCATATTAAGCAGATAGGAAAATGTAAAGTGTATTTTGCCTAATTTTAAGTAGCCTGCATAACATCAAAAACATTTAGGCAGGTCACTAGTTAATCTAAACTAGCGGCTTAAAACAACTAGAAATGTACATTTAATTAATGTAAAATGAAGAATCTACCTACATATTTTCTTATTAAGTACGCATATGAAAAAGTAAAGTAGCATCCCTGAAAATGCACACTTATTTTAAGCCAAGCTTGTTCTGAAACATAAAACTAGGAAGGAAATATTCCACAGTTCTTTGAGCATCTTTCCCATCTTTGCGTTTGTCATCGAGTGCATCTGATCATCCTCGGACAGAAAGAGAATCCCAGTTTCCTTGCTGATCGATAATTACCCTTCTTCTGTTCGGACTTATGCACGGTTGTCCTGTCCACTGCATCCAGAGCTTTGTACGTGTCACGTAATATCCCCTTAGGGTTAAAGGTCACACCCCAGATGTCTCCTTCCAGCTTTCCCATCATTCTCCTCTGCTTCTCCATGCCCGTCTATTGTGCCTGGGTTTAAGGTCGGCCAAAGGCCCGTGAGATCGACCCTCCCCCATCACCCCTACAGCTGGACACTCAAGCTCCAACAAAGGATGCTGGGATTGTTCTGAACTGGGCAGAAGTGACCCAAGAGCAAAGAACTTGTGGGGTTTTTAGAGTCAATCTAAATTTAAGTTCAATGTCCTGATGAATGTTTGAATTGGCTAGTTTTTTGCTTCGCTAATCAATAATATCAATAATTTTTTATTTATATAGTGCCTTTCATGACCTCAAGGTTGCTTTACAAGACATAGAAAGCACTCATAAAACAAAACAATTAATATAAAGCAGGGTTACAACACCAAAGTCCAGAACTAAAGCAACAGGACGGACAAAAAGAAGCAAGGATACACATATATTAAAAGTTACATATCAGAAACATGGTGAAAAAATGTGAATATTCAGCTGAGTTTTAAGCTCTGAAAGTCCAGGATTTCAGGATTTTTATGAAAGTTTACCATGGTTTTACTACAGTACCTAAAAAAACGTCAACCATTTATGTTGCACAATCACATGAAAGCATGCAAACATTTATCCTTTAAGTGCATTTTCATCTGGAAGTTGTTTTAGAAGGAGTTTATGCATCTGCAATGTTTGGCTAAAACACTCCCAAGACTTTCATGTCAGATTTAGACACTTATCTAGGTTTTGCATCAGTAAATAGTGAATGTAAAGAGTGGGTTTGGTCTGAGAGCTGATCAGTGTGTGAAGTCTTGGGGGGGTTGAGCTTTTAAGCCTCTAAGGGTCGAGAGGTCAGAGATCGGATGGCACCTTCACAGGCGGCGTTCAGCTGCCGAAACGGCCCGTCTCCTGGGACCAGAGCTTTATGACCTGAGGTCGGGGGCCGGACCGGGATAAAACTTTATGCTGAACTAGTTAGGAAGAAACAGGCCTAGAGATAATGCTGTTTAGATCTTTAAATTCTGAGAAAACTGTCATTCCAAATTATATTTTCCATGGTTTTCCATCAGTAAAAACTGAAAAAGGTAAAACATTTCTATTTATATGATAAATCCTAATCAAGTTACTGAATTTTCATGAATTTTCTTTAAAATAAAAATTAAGTTGAGTAAATTTAAGACTTCCCATTTTTAAAAAAAATTGATATTTTCTTTAAAATAAATAAATAAATAAATAAATATTGATTTCCTATTAAAAAATATGAAAGATATAACGTTTCTATTTATATATAAATCCTATTCAAGTTACTCAAAAATTTTATGTAAAAAAAAATGTTTTAAGTGAATTATGATTTGCTTACTTGAAAATGTATTTAATTCCCAGTAAAGATTAGAAGATAAAACATTTCTATCTGTATGGAAATCCTAATCAAGTTACTTATGAATCTTCTTAAATTAAGTTTTAAGTGAATTAAATTTACTTTCCATTGAAAAAAGTAAGAATTTTCTAAGAAAATTACACAATGTGTTTTCCAGTAAAAATTAGAAAGCTAAAATGTTTCTATTTTTTTGGAAATCTAATGAAATTACACACAAATGTTGTTAAAAAACTTAAGTTTTAAGTGAATTAAGATTGATTTTCCCTTTAAAAAACTATTCTTGAAAAACTAGACAATGTATTTCCCAGTAAAAAATTAGAAAGCTAAAATGTTTCTATTTTTTGGAAATCCTAATGAAATTACTCACAAATGTTCTTAACAAACTTAAGTTTTAAGTGAATTAAGATTGATTTTCCCTTTAAAAAAACAGAAATATTCTAGAAAAATTAGACAATGAATTTCCCAGTAAAAATTAGAAAGTTAAAACATTTCAGTTGATATAGAATATAATGCTAATCAAATTACTCATGAATGTTTTAAGTTTTATTCATGAATTTTTAAAGTTTTAAGTCAATAAAGATTAATTTCAAACCAATTATTAGTCCAGTTTTTAACTCTTTGTATAATTTTCCTTTGTGTAAAGCTCATAAATTATGAGGTACTTTATTTATTTTATCATGCTTTATGTTCTCCAGACCCCAGAGTGAAGTACCATGTGAAACTGTTAGCGTTCAGTGCTAATGGAGATGGCTATCAGGCCCATCAGACGGTCAACACTCCAGGATGTCCTTGTAAGTGTTCAAAAAACATGAACTTGTGAATTTAACCTGCACAATTTGAACACTGAATCATGTGGGATTTGTATTCAATCAATATTTAACTTGAAAAGCAATGTTTGTTTAGCCAATATTTCAGTGTTAGCATGAAAAACAGATAAGCTAACATAGATACTGCAGAGTGCTAAAGGAATATTTACCCTTGTGAAATAGAAGCGCACTTGTAGTGTACTTCATATCTTAAAAGTACATTTCAAAGACAATAGAAATAAATAAAAATAAAGTTAAAAATAAAGATGTACTTAAGTGGGTCAGAAAGCACACTTAAGTTCAACTAAGTGCATGGAATATAAATTGAAACTACTACATTTTCACTTAATTGTAAATAATATGTCTGAAAACATTACATTCAGTTCACACTTAAGTGCTCTTTTTAAAAGTATGCTTAAGTGCGTTTCTTTTTCACAAGGGTAACCAGTTTAAATCCTTTTATTGTAAATTATGTTAAGCATTTGTCTTGTAAACCAAAGCTTCAGTGTGTAAACGAGAGTCTGTGTTTGTTTCAGCCGCACCGAACCGGCGTTTGGCCGCCCTGCCGCCACCCGACCACATCCACGCCAAAGCCAACAGCTCCTCGGCCGTGAGTCTGAGTTGGGGCCGTCCTGCTTTCAGTTCTGGGAAAGCAGTCAGCTATTCCGTCCGCTACGGGCCCGTGAGTCCGTCCGACGCCATCGCCGTACGCTACGTCCAAACGTGAGTGTCGCTGCCTCAATAAAGGCTTGACATCAATAGCAGTTCATCTTCAGGATTCAGATGTCAGATATGTTTTCTCTCTCTTCAGCTCTGAACAAACGGTAATGGTGGCAGGTCTCCGGCCAAACACTCGTTATGAGTTTTCTGTTCGTCTGCATATGGATCAGATGTCCAGTCCCTGGAGCGCAAGCGTCTATCAGAGGACTCTACTGGAAGGTAGCGGTCAAAACTAGCACTGAACTATTCGATGATATATTTTAAGTTTGTTAAAGCAAAGTACCAACAAGATAAATAATAGACTGTCATGTGTTTGAATTACATATGAAAATGTGAGAAAAAATACACAAAATAAGTCTAAAGATATTACATATTTAATATTGTATAATATTATACATTTTAATATATTAATAATTCATTTAATTATCAACTTTTTCCTCAAAATTCATTTTAAGAAATACACCCAAATTTGTCTAAAAATGTTATAGTTCAGATGCAATTGTTATTGTTCAGCTGTTTCCATAGTTCAAGAGATTTAATATATTATATAACAAACAATAAATAAAAAGGCATTACATATATTTAATGAAATATTATTTATAGTTATATAATATTTCATTATATTTTAATATAATCACCATACACTCAACAAATATTTATGCCTAAATTTATTATTTATTATTATTTAATTTTGAGAAATAAAAATAAACACAAAGATGTCTAAAAATTGTATTGTTCAGATGTTTCTTTTATAGCTCAAAAAACAATATATAAAACAATAAATAAAAAGTATGTATATTTAATGAAATGTTAAAAATTATATATTTTAATATATTCATATTATATTTAATTTAATTACCAACTTCATCTTGTTTTTCCCCCCAAAAAATAAAAATAAACACAAATAAGTTTAAAAATGTTATTGTTCAGATGTTGCTCTTTCATAGCTCAAGAGACTTAATATATTATTAAAAAATATATAAATAAGTATATTTAGTAAAATATTATATATTATATTATTTATACTTATATATATTTCATTATATTTTAATATAATAAGCACTCAAAAAATATTTATGCCTAAATTAAAGATTAATGTATTTGAATTTCATATAAAAAGATTTAACATAAACAACTTATAAACTTAATACGAGCATATTTATCATAAATTCTGCACTCATGGCAATCATGGCATAGTTTATGAAATATTTGCATCTATTCGATTTGATTTAAATAATCATATTTTCAAAATGCATTTATTCAAATTGACCAGAATAATCATGAATCTGTTCATTGTGAAAACAATCACATTTATTCAGTTCAAAAGTCTGAACATGGATGAACATATTCAATTAGTTAAAATGTGTGAAATTTATTACAACTATTACAGAAATCTGACCAGTTTCATGTATGAATGAATGACAAATATGATCAAATTAAGTTCATTATTTTGTGTTAAACTGTGTAATCAAACTGGATGGAATTTTATAATGCAACTCGATCTTAAAGTGAGAGTATCTGATCTGAGATCATTCTTTGCTCCCGCAGCCCCATTGTCTCCGCCACTGTCCGTCAGAGCGACTCTGATCGAGGACGACACGGCGCTGGTGTCCTGGAAGCAGCCGGATCAGCCGGATCTGTCCGTGACGCACTACACCATCCTGTACGCCTCTCAGAGCGCGTGGATCGCCGGGGAATGGCAGGTTCTCCAGAGGGAAGGTGAGCAGAACCCAACTACAACTTCAGATGTTCTTCTAATGGCAAAACCAGTGGTACACACACACATATATATACAGTATATATATAAAATAAATTCTCATTCCAGGTACAAACACAATGGCTCTTCTGGAGAAGCTGGAGTCAGGTAACGTTTACCTGGTGAAGATTTCGGCCTCCAACCAGGCGGGTGACGGTCCGTTCTCCAGCACCATAGAGCTGCTGGTCAGGGCTAAAATTCACCAGGGAAAAAACCCTCGACATGCTGACAGCCACGCCGAGAAAACTGGTACACAAATAAGTTTATTCTTATATGACAATCTCAGTACAAGTCATGCATGTCTGTGAACAAGTGAACATTAATTCCCTTTTTTATACTGCACTATAACAATAATGTTGCTCACACATGCATTTCTGCAGCATTTATCGACAGCCTGTACCACATCGATCAGAAGTCCATGACGGGGATCATCGTTGGCGTGTGCATCGCTCTGTCCTGCATCATCCTCTGCATCTTCATCCTCCTCACCAAGAGTGAAACACAGTGAGTCTCCAGCGTGATCCTTCTGTTTGAACAAACACTCTAGATCGCTCTGTTTGTGTTGAAACAAGTTAGGCTGAGTGACAGTCAGTGTTGTTTTCTCTCAGCAGGAAATCTGCTTCCTCAAAGATGATTGGACAGGTGAGGAATGAGGTCATGCATAGTGGCGCATCATCAGCCAATCAGCAGCAGGACGGAGAACGCAAACATTCTGATACCGATGATGAGGACACACTTTATTGACGCCAAAGTAAGAATCTGTTTACTTTATTTACTTTAATTATTGTTAAAAATGTTTAACCTTCTGGTAGTCTCCGGTCATTTTTGAATGAAAAATGTTAAGTTTTGGTCTTTTAGAATTTTTAACACACAAAAAAGTTTATGGACATGATTTAAAAAGGTTAAATGGTCCTGAGAAGAACAGTCACACTTGTGCTCGATGCTGTCAAAAATGAGCGCATTGGAAACGAATGGGAAGCAAATCTAGTGGAAGCGTTCGGTACTGCACCCAAACAAAATCTTACTGAAAGCTCATTTTTTGAGATATCAACCTCACATTTGGAGCAAAACTTATTTAGATATATGGATTTGATTTTCTCACAGTTTTAGAGTAAAATGTGTTTTGGAAAATATATATTTCATATAAAAATCAGGGAAAAAATGGCATTTTTCATAACAATAAATGCACAATTCTATAACTTTTTTGTTCACTTTTTAACTTTTTTTCAGCAAAAATCTACCAAAAAGTGTCTGTGTTTCAAACCATTCAAAATTTATGACAGTTTAAGTTGGAAATTTCATTTTCAGGTCTACAGTATGCTCAAAAAGTGAATAAATGGATTATAACTTCTGCATAAATATAATTTAGCACCATAAAATCCCTTAAAAATACAAAATATTAAATAAAAAACACTATCAAACATTATCATGCAAGCAGCACCAGAGGGTTGAATACAACTTTTTCTTTTTTTTAATACAAATTTTGTCACTGTTTTGGCAGTTTTAAGAGGTTTAAATGCATGTTTTGGGGTGGCTGGTTTTCAGGGTGGCACGAATCTAATAATAAACCACGCAGGACCGATTACGAGTGACGCTCAGAACAAACTAAACAAATGGAGTGTTTTCAGTAACACTCAGAAGTCTAGTGGAAATAAAAGCAAGGTGAGTGACTGATATAAATGATTTAATTCTGTGTATCAAACTTAAAATTACATCACAGTCAACATCAAACAGCATTGCCCAGTGTTGTTTTATTAATATTTTGAACTAGCCTTTATTTTTATATTTTCAGTTCATTTTAATTTTAGTGTCAATTTTATTAGTTAGGTTTTTTTTATTATTATTATTATTCATTCAGGTTTAGTTTTTATTTATTTCCACTTAGTAACTTTAGTGTATTTCTAATTTTTGTTTTCATCTATTATTTATATTTTATATAAATAATTTATTTTAGCTTTATTTCAATAAACACATTTTTAAATAGTTTTAGTTAACAATAATATTAATTAACAGTATTATTTATAGTTTTTATTAATATTTTGAATTAGCTTTTATTTTTATATTTTCAGTTAATTAAAAAAAAGAAAAATGTATGTGTTTTTGTCAATTTTATTAGTTTTATTTTTTTATATATTTCTATTTAGCTTTAAAAAAATTTTATTTCAGGTTTAGTTTTTATTTATTTCCAGAAAGTAATTTTAGCAAGCAGATTTTATTTTTTACAATTTTTATTTTTTATTTATTTCAGTTTAAGTTCACAATAACAATTCTAATTGTGATGCATTTCTGAATTAAACAGATTATTCAAATTTACCATAATTGTTTCTTTAATACAGCAAACATTTGTTAATGCATTAACTAACATTATATGTAGGACATAAATGTTTAAAGTATATATTAACCTTTGTTTAATATTAGTTAATAAAATGTTTGTTCACAGTGCATTAACTAACAGATTTTGATCTTAAAAATGTTTTAGTAAATGTTGAAATGAACAAAATGCTGAGAAGTATTGTTCATTGTTAACGATTGTTACCAGTAAATCACAGTTTAGTCATAATGTTGCTGATCATGAGCTTTGATGTTTGTGTTGGACAGATTGAGGATCCTGCTTGTCTTTATGAGGTGGGGAAGACGGTTCTGCATTACGAGGACGAGCAGATCCTCTATCGGCCTCTAGGGGAGTCGGAGAGCTCACAGACCAGCGCGGGAGACTCCGGAAACTTCTCTCACGACGAGACGGACAGAACCTCGGATCGGTCGGACGACAGCGAGCGAAACAGACAAGAAGTGCCCGTGTGTATCTGTGCGTGAGCGTTCATGACATCTACCTCCACTTCCTCTTTAACTCACCTGTCAGTCTGTGATGTGAGTGGGCGTGGCCTGTGATTCCATGGCCAACAAAAACAAGTTGCACCATTTCTTCAGGATCAGATCGCACCTGGAGAGAGTGTGATCTGGATATTTGTGCCAAAAACCCTTTAAATAGCTTTACTAAGTCGCAGAATGCTCTGTTGGCTTTGACAAACTTGCACAGCCCTTTCTAATAACTTTCCTGTTCGGAGTGATTCCCAAAGATGAAGGACCTGTTTCCGACCAGCTTTACCTGCTCAAGATGATGAATGTGTTGAAGAACGCCTGATGTGCTTTACCCGAACGGACGCGTGTTTTTTGTGACAGAGACAGAGTTTGTTCTGCTGTCTCTCTACCTCATTCGCCCTCGTACGGGTTTGTGCAGCTTCTTGATTTTATATTATTGTTTTGATATAAACACTGAAGGTGTTTGCCGTATATAATCCAAAGAGTCCAAAATTCGAATGATAATGATGGACACTTTACATTAAGGTTCAATAAGTTAACATGAACTAACAATGAATGATACTTAATTCAGTTTTTCATTGTTTTCTAGTTAATTATAAGAAATTCTGTTTTTCAAACGTGACTAATTTCATTGATCTCAGACTTTTAAACCTCACCGTACATATTTATTTTTAACTTGAAGAAACTAAATAAGATGAAAGTAACCGTTTAAGGTGCCTCAGGTTATGAATGCTGCTTTATAAGTCGTCGAGTTCAGATGCGGATCGATCCGGATCAGTGAACCGCTTACCTCAGTTTATTTAATTCAGTTCATCATTCTTATGTTTTACTACCTCCTGTTTATTGTCGAGTAGCGTATGAACGTTTTACGGTTGCCGAACGAGATCCATTATTTTAAGGTTTTAAGCATGTTGTTCGTTGAGTTCGCTGTGATTTTGCGCAGTTTTCGTTATGGAGGATTCATTTGTTATTCATTTTGGTTGCTCTTATAATTTAGCTCTTGCTACTTAACTCTTTCCCCGCCAGTGTTTTTAAAACTTTGCAAGCCAAAAGATATATATCTCAAATATATCAGAAGAAAGAACAGAGCCGCTGTTTTATAGCTTCATGCATATTTTTTAATCAACACTTGAATGTTTATAAAAACGTTTTTAAAAAAGCTGAGAAAATCAAGTTTTTCAAAGACTAAAACATACATAATCAATGCTTTTATTGCTTGTTTCTGCTCCTTTTTTCTCCGTTTTAAACCACAACTTTCAAAAGATGCATAATAGTATTAAAAGCTTGTTTCCTCCACTGAATAAAAAATAAAAAAGGTAACTGCGACTTTTTATCCCACAATTCTGACTTTTACTCTCACAACTGCATGATATAAAGTCACAATTGTGAGTTATAAAGTCAGAATTGTGAATTATAAAGTTGGAATTGCATGATATAATAAAGTCGGAATTGCAAGTTATAAAATCGGAATTGCAAGTTATAAAGTTGGAATTGTATGATATAATATAGTCAGAATTGCAAGTTATAAAGTCAGAATTGCAAGTTTATAAAGTCGGAATTGCATGATATAATAAATTCGGAATTGCGTGATGTTATAAAGTCAAAATTGTGAGTTATAATGTCAAAATTTTGATTTATGAAGTCAGAATTGCAAGTTACAAAGTCGGAATTGCGTGAGAAAAGTCTTTTTCCCCCTCAGAATCGGACTTTATAACTCGCAATTGTGACTTTATATCTCATGATTCTGAGAAAAGAAGTCAGAATTGCGTGTTTTAAAGTCAGAATTGTGAGATAAAAAGCCACAATTACCTTTATTTTTTATTTAGTGGAGGAAACAAGCTTCCATATAATAGCGCCCCCTACCATATAACAGTGAAAACACTGAAATCCAAAAAAAGCAGGAAAGCGTTGTCTCATAAATGATGGAAAATTCTATCAATGGCGGGGAAAGAGTTAAAGAAATATTCTGGGTTTATTCAAATGGAACCGTATTGATGGCATTTGATTACAACAGAAAACGCATTCAATCTGTCCCTCAGATTTTTCATTTACGGTAAGCAACCAAGTTATATTAGTCATTTTGTGGTGCATTTGTAATCATCAGATGCATTTTTTGTTGGTTTAAGGGACGAGTTGAATTTTTCAGGTTTGTTTTTGTACGTTTTCCTAAGATTTCTGTGGTGAACAAGTAAAAAAATAACCAAAAAAAAAGTCGGTGTGCCGGTGATGTCGGTCACCAAACTCTGAAAGCTTTATAAGACGTCGACGGCCTTATGATGGGAGGATCGTTTGCAATATATGAAAGATGTCTGATCCAAAGAGTGAAATGAAAAATTATACAGAGGTGTGAAATGATGCTGTTACCTCCAAAGATAGATACTATATATTTCTGTATATTTGAAAGTGCCAAAAGAAACGCATTTCAGCTTTACGTTCATTTTCATACTAGTTCTAGCGCGCGGATTGTGGGTGAGCGCGGTATTTTTCTTTGGCTTCCATTTTAGGTCGTAGTGACGCGGGTGTGACAGACGCTAGAATCCAAAGAGTTGTTTGCTTCTTTCACTGGGTTGAACTTTTGATTTCAACATCGAGTATGATTGTGATTGTGTGATTTTGAGTGTTTGTATGAAGTGTGGCTGAACTACATTACTGTTATGCGAACAATATTTTATAACGTGACATGGGAAAAATATAATCATAGTTTTGGAACAACCCTTTAGATTGAGGTGACACAAAATCATCATTTCAGAAAGCAAATAAAATCTATACCAAAGATTGATACGGTCGCCCCTGTGTAGACTAGACTTTTGCTTTTGTAAAGTTGCATCCTGTTTTGACTACGAACGCTACGATCACACATCTGTAAACTTTCAGAAAACCGGTTTTAAACGTATTGAACATGTCCAACCAATCTCAAACAATGTGAATTTACTCCTGAATGTAAAAATGAATCATAACAACTTTGAATTAGGGGTGTAAATGCTTAATTATACTCTGTATTTTTCCATTAGTGTTTTTAAATATTCTTATGAGTGATTTTGAACTTGTCATATGTGTATATGTGTTTATGTTTTACACTTAGAACAGTTTTGCTCATTGAATGTCCCTGAACAGCCAAAGAAATGTGTTTTATACTGTTAATTCAAACATCTGTCAGGAACTTGAATGGACTTTAGTTTCTGTTTCTTGTTATCATTATTTGCCTGTTGGTTTATTACAATTTGTATTATTATTTAAGCCCCGCATGTTGTACCAGTTTGATTTCATTACATGCCAAAAAGTGGTCAGAACAATGCACATTATAATAAAATATTTCTCAAAAATAACTGTTTGGCTCATTAATTTTCTTTATAGTTAGTTTGTTACATCAGAAAAGTAATCTGATTATGTAATGTATGCTACTTGTAATGCTTTTCTCGTTACATCAGAAAGTAATTTGATTACGTAATGCACGGTATTTGTAATGTGTAACTTTACTCATTACATCAGAAAAGTAATCTTATTATGAAATGCACGTTATTTGTAATGCGTTACTCATTACATCAGAAAAGTAATCTGATTACGTAATGCACATTGTAATGCGTTACTTGTTACATCATAAAAGTAATCTGATTATGAAATGCACGTTACTTGTAATGCGTTACTTGTTACATCATAAAAGTAATCTGATTATGTAATGTGTTACTTGTAATGCATTATTCGTTACATCAGAAAAGTACGATGAAAAGAACAATGCACATTATAATAAAATATTTCTCAAAAATAACTGTTGGCTCATTAATTTTCTTTACAGTTAGTTTGTTACATCAGAAAAGTAATCTGATTATGTAATGCATGTGCTTGTAATGTGTAACTTTACTCGTTACATTAGAAAAGTAATCTGATTATGAAATGCACATTACTTGTAATGCGTTACTCGTTACATCATAAAAGTAATCTGATTACGTAATGCACATTACTTGTAATGCGTTACTCATTACATCAGAAAAGTAATCTGTTTATGTAATGCACGTTACTTGTAATGCGTTACTCGTTACATCATAAAAGTAATCTGATTACGTAATGCACATTACTTGTAATGCGTTACTTGTTACATCATAAAAGTAATCTGATTATGAAATGCACGTTACTTGTAATGCGTTACTTGTTACATCATAAAAGTAATCTGATTATGTAATGTGTTACTTGTAATGCATTATTCGTTACATCAGAAAAGTACGATGAAAAGAACAATGCACACTATAATAAAATATTTCTCAAAAATAACTGTTGGCTCATTAATTTTCTTTACAGTTAGTTTGTTACATCAGAAAAGTAATCTGATTATGTAATGCATGTGCTTGTAATGTGTAACTTTACTCGTTACATTAGAAAAGTAATCTGATTATGAAATGCACATTACTTGTAATGCGTTACTCGTTACATCATAAAAGTAATCTGATTACGTAATGCACGGTATTTGTAATGTGTAACTTTACTCGTTACATCAGAAAAGTAATCTGATTATGAAATGCACGTTACTTGTAATGTGTTACTCGTTACATCAGAAAAGTAATCTGTTTATGAAATGCACATTACTTGTAATGCGTTACTTGTTTCATCATAAAAGTAATCTGATTATGAAATGCACGTTACTTGTAATGCGTTACTTGTTTCATCATAAAAGTAATCTGATTATGTAATGCACGTTACTTGTAATGCGTTACTTGTTTCATCATAAAAGTAATCTGATTATGAAATGCACGTTACTTGTAATGCGTTACTTGTTACATCATAAAAGTAATCTGATTATGTAATGTGTTACTTGTAATGCATTATTCGTTACATCAGAAAAGTACGATGAAAAGAACAATGCACATTATAATAAAATATTTCTCAAAAATAACTGTTTGGCTCATTAATTTTCTTTACAGTTAGTTTGTTTCATCATAAAAGTAATCTGATTATGAAATGCACGTTACTTGTAATGCGTTACTTGATTATGTAATCATCATAAAATAATCTGATCATGTAATGCACGTTACTTGTAATCGTACTTGTTTCATCATAAAAGTAATCTGATTATGAAATGCACGTTACTTGTAATGCGTTACTTGTTACATCATAAAAGTAATCTGATTATGTAATGTGTTACTTGTAATGCGTTACTCGTTACATCTTAAAAGTAATCTGAATTTGTAACGCACGTTACTTGTAATGCATTACTCGTTACATCATAAAAGTAATCTGATTACGTAATGCACATTACTTGTCATGTGTAACTTTACTCGTTACATCAGAAAAGTAATATGATTATGAAATGCACGGTACTTGTAATGCGTTACTTGTTACATCAGAAAAGTAATCTGATAATTTAATGCACGTTACTTGTAATGCATTACTCGTTACATCAGAAAAGTAATATGATTATGTAATGTGTTACTTGTAATGTGTAACTTTATTCGTTACATCAGAAAAGTAATCTGATTATGTAATGCACGTTACTTGTAATGCATTACTCGTTACATCATAAAAGTAATCTGATTATGAAATGCATGTAACTTGAAATGCGTTACTTGTTACATCAGAAAAGTAATCTGAATATGTAATGCATGTGCTTGTAATGCATTACTTTATTTGTTACATCAAAAAGTGATCTGATTACATAATGCATGTTACTTGTAATGCATTACTTTACTCGTTACATCATAAAAGTAATCTGATTACGTAAAGCACGTTTTACATTAATTGTTACAGCAAAAAAGTAATCTGATGTAATGCATGCTACTTGTAATGCATTATTACCCCCAACACTGCTCATTTCAGATGAGATTTGAAAACACCTGATCGCTAGTTTTGTCTGAAACATTAATAGATCAAGTAGATTTCAGTCTGAGCTAAATTTGCCCATTTTGAACATAATCAGAATTAAGCGTTTTCTACACAGTCTGAGTTGGTTTCCACAGAGTTGAACCTCCACCAGATCTTTGACAGAATCACATCCCCATGTTCTGATATCAAAGACACACGAAGTTCATCTTGAAGTTCTTCTCTGTCTGTTAGTTGAATGGAAACAAACTCAATTGCGTTTGCAATAATTGAAGCTGTATTATATTATTTGTATATATTTTATGGTTTTCACATAATTTTATATATCTTTGGTTTGTTAACTAGTGGACATCTGAAAATCTCTTTGCCTAAGAGAAATAAAAACACATAAGAAAAATTCCTGGTTGTCATAATACATGAAAGGGTTAAACTCAAAGTACGGAAGAGTAGTGATTGGAAGCCTTTAGAAACTTTCGAAACGCCACACGCTGGTGACCCCTGTTGGTCAAAAGGTGTAAATGCAATGACTGTGAATGTGAGGTAATGACACTCCGGGCCTCACGGTGGCAGTAAACGCGGAGGGCCTGCGCGATGACGTCATGCTGCGGAAGCGGAAAGACGCGTTCTCTTTTCCGCCTGTGTTCGCAGCTCCGCGACACATGTGCGAGTTAAATCATAATAATTGATCAAAATGCGTATTGAGAAGTGTTATTTCTGCTCGGCTCCGGTTTATCCGGGACACGGAATGATGTTTGTGCGGAACGACTGTAAGGTAAAGACTTGATCGACGCCATTATCAGGATTATTCCTTGTCGTGTGTGATCGTGTTTATATCAGACCGACACTGATGGGCGTTTAAACCAAGTGTCTAACATTGATTATTATTAACGAATGACATATAAGCGTTTTTAAATGAGCTCCTTTATTCATGTATGTGGTATTTACAGTCGGAAGTGTTCAGAATACATGGTAAAACCGTAATGCATATAAAGGAGAAAACATGGTAAAACCGTGTTTCATATCATTTATAATATAATTTTAAATAATAGATAGCAATGTTATGTAATTTATATTGTAAAATATTCTTTTATTTTCATAAAATTGTATATCTTATAAATGTTTTTAGAATGTATAATAATAGTTTATACAATAAATGTTTTTTAATGTGTAATGTAATTTAATATAATACATAATTTATTCATTTGTAATCAAATATGCTTTTATTTTTACTTTTATACAATTTTATATTTTTATAAATGCTTTTATAACATAAAATATAATTTGATATTGTTTAAAATATTTTATAAGTATTACTTGTGTTAAATGTTAGATTTTTATTATTATAAATGTTTTTATAATGTATAATATAATTTTATATAACGCATCATTTATTTTAGTAATTTATATAATAAAACAAGCTTTTTTACTTTTATACAATTTTATATTTATATTTTTATAAATGTTTTTATAATGTAAAATCTAATTTGATATAATTTAATATATTATATAATAAAGTATTTATTTTTACTTGTGTTAAATTTTAGATTTTTATTATTATAAATGTTTTTATAATGTATAATATAATTTTATATAATACATAATTTATTATAGTAATTTATATAATAAAATATCCTTTTATATTTACTTTTATACACTTTTATATTTATATTTTAATGTTTTTATAACGTAAAATATAATTAAATGTATTTTATATAATAAAGTATTGTATTAAATTGTAGACTTTTATTATTATAAATGTTTTTATAATGTATAATATAATTTTATATAATACATAATTTATTAGTAATTTATATAATAAAATAATGCTTTTATTTTTACTTTTACTAAAAAATGTACTTTTATAAACATTTTTATATTGTATAATATAATTTTTATATAACAAATAATTAAAATAATAATTTGTATTATTCCTGTGGAACATTGTAGATTTATTTAATTTTAAATCTTCTATAATGAACTAATATTTTTTAAAATATAATTTTAATATTTTGCCACCATGCTATCATGTCCAAAAAAGGGAAAAAAAAGACAATATTTTGGCGATACGATGGTACTCTCAGTGTGAATCTTGACAGATGTGTGTTTGTGGCTTTGAAGATGTTCAGGTTCTGCAGGTCCAAATGCCACAGAAACTTCAAGAGGAAGAGAAACCCAAGAAAGACCAGGTGGACCAAAGCGTTCAGGAAGTCCGCGGGCAAAGAGCTGACGGTGGTGAGAGACCCGACTCTTTTTTGGACTTATTTTTTGGTCTTATTTCACAGTTAATTCTGTTTCAGTTCTTGAAATCATATAAATGATGGTGATTATTGTGTCTGACAGGATAACTCACTGGAGTTCGAGAAGCGCAGAAATGTTCCTGTCAAATACAACAGAGAGCTCTGGAGCAAGACGGGTGAGTCTGAGAGCAGCAATGTGGCGGTAATGAAGTTAAAATGATCAGCTCTCAATCTGAACCATGTGTTTGTGTTGAACAGTGGAGGCGATGAAGAAGGTCGAGGCCATCAAAAACAAACGTCAGGCGCGGTTTATCTTCAACAGGTGAGTTGAACATATTTTTACATCTGTATTTGCCTTTTTTTTGTGTGTAATATTAGTTGAAATAATGACACTAGCTATGTCTCCATCCACTTATTTTTATGGACATTTTGGGATATTGCATAAACATAACTACTGGAATGAAATGTGCATAAATTTTAAATATTGTGCAATTGAGGCAGACAATTTCTTTATCACATAAATGCATAAATTATGGTGGAAACACATTTACCGAATTAATTTCTCAATACACAACACAAACCTCAGGTGACTGCCTCAGCAGAGGCTGTGATTGGATAACTGGACTAACCAGCGGACCAATCACATCACAGCATTGGTGGTTCTGAAATGCCTGAGTCAAAGATCACATGACTGTGTTTATGATGTTTTGTCTGATGGTCTGAGATGAACTCATTTATGATGGAGGAAATAAAGAGCCTCTTTCATTTTTATTAATGATAATTTATGCCAGTGATGATTTAGTTTTCTTGAACACATGGGATGAAATCGCTGCTTTATTCGCAAATATTTTTGCCATATTTAAAATTTTCACACAAGTTAAATTGAGCAATGTTGAATGGAAACTGTTTTAAGAGCAGCTTTTTCATATTTGATGGTTTGCATCATTGATTCTGTCATCTTCCTGTTTATTTCTGTGAAGCTGCTTTGAAACAATCTGTGTTGCATAAACTGCTATAGAAATGAAGCTTACTTGACATGAAAGGGTCATGTGTTTGTGTTTCTGAGCTCAGAAATGTAAGGATTGTTTTAGTTTTGAGTTTGTGAAGTGTTCAGTCAGTAATTTGATTCCTCCATGTGGTTGAAATTTGCATAATTTCCATGATCATTTCCATATTTGTGCAGGTTGAAGAAAGGCAAAGAGCTGGAGAAGGCAGCAGATATCAGCGAAGTCAAGAAAAACATTCACCTCATCAAAGCGCCACACGCAGGTAATGGACGCTCCCGATTCTGGATAAACCGAGAACCAAATCAAATGATTCTGAATAGACTAAACAAAATAACATGTCTCTTCAAAATGGCTGTCTATTTAAAAATGTTACATTTGAATGAAAAGGTGGCTTGAATGATTCAATGACTCACTCGTAAAGACTTGTCATTGCTGGATGAATCAGCGCTTCTAAGTGAATCGCTTGAATGAATGATTCAATGACACATTTTTAACAGTCACT
Source organism: Megalobrama amblycephala (assembly GCF_018812025.1). NCBI lineage: Eukaryota > Metazoa > Chordata > Actinopteri > Cypriniformes > Xenocyprididae > Megalobrama > Megalobrama amblycephala. The sequence goes on from NC_063058.1 coordinate 32,466,844, forward strand.
TGTCGCCACCTACTGGTGTAACAATGTCATTAACACTATTGTAGGCATCAGTGTTTATATCCAAAACTATAAACTTTTATCCCAGTACTTCTGTGATATTTTGAATGATTGTAACACAGAAATAATGATACTGTGTGTTGTTGTTTCATATATATATACATGACGACGACTCTCTCTGGATCAGAATTGTACTTGTCAAAGGTTTAATAGACTGAGTTGAATCACTCATTTAGGAATAAGATCACATGGGTGTTTAAATCGAGATAGCCATCTTTTAGCAATTAATAATCGTGCCACACAATGTGACGTCTGTATCCCAGAAAACAGTGTTCTCACATCTGACGTCTCTATTCAGGTCAAGCCAAGCAGCTGGAGGACAAGATGGTCCAAAAACTGGCAGAAGACGTGGAAATGGATGAGTGAAGCGAAGAAACTTTGCATTTGGACTTTCAGAATATTTCTGCTTTGAAATATTGAGAATTAGTGGCGTCATCACTCCTGATCTACATAAACATGAATATTCATCAGAATCCAGGCGGAGTCGACAGGACTTATTTGCATGTTCCTTCTGCAAAAATCCTTCTTGTTACTCTCGTGGCTAAAGATTATTTTGGACATCAAGTGTCGTGTGTTATAACTGTCCATACATCTGATCATCAACACTTGAACTCGGTGGAATTTGTGCAAAATCTTAATTCCAATAAAAATCTTCAAATACGGTTTTGATCTGTTTGAAAGTGTAACATTTAATTTACATGTTTGTATATGCATAGTTGTCAGCTGAAAAATATACATAATTTTGTCAACTTAATTAGGCGTAAAACATTGTGATACAAAAAAAGTGTATACTGTATATTCAGTACCCGGACTATAAAAGCTCAAAGGTTTCTTTCTTGAAAGTAAATAAATTAAGAAAAGTAATGTAAAATAATACGCTTATGAAATATAATTACATTTACTTAAAAATGCATTTGTTTCACAATATTCATAATCATATAAAAATGTCTAATTGTTTGGTTTCTTTAAATGAATGTGAATTATGAAGACTATATAGATATATATGGGCCATTCTACAGAACTGATGTAAACTACTGTCCCACAACCAAAAACATTTAAAAAGAACATAATAAAATAATCAACATTTAGTTATTCAAATTTGAGGTGTTTACTAAGATCCTTCTAGTATCTATTGAATCCCACAATAATATATAAAATATCAGTAAGCTTGATATATGAAATCAACATTTATTGGTGGCTGTCCCAAACCATAACCCCTAGATTCAACTTGTGATTTTTTTCCGTGCATTTCCGTGTCACTACCAAAACAGTTTGTTTTAGTCCATTGTCAGACTGATTTTAACACACTTCTCCATGTTTGATCAGGAAATATTCCTGTGTTCCTCCTCTCACAGCCTCTCTTTCACAGCAGATAGATCATCATTCTGAGTTAAATGAGTTCAAAAATCTGAAAATCTGTGTGCAACTTTAAGGAACGTCACTAACAAACACCTTTTTCTGCAATTAAGCAAACTTTTTTGGGTGTTATTCCATGAAATGTAGTTTTTATGTGTAAAACAGTGCTAGATAACGTGCTGATTTTCATCTCTGAGCTAGGTTTAAAAGTATCGAAAATTGTCACTACCGAAACATGGTGACGTTTCGGTGGTGACATCGTTTTTTGGAGGTTATTCGATGTGTGTACAACTGTTCAGAACTGTGATAGATAACCATGTGCTGATTAACATCTCTGAGCGACTCAAAAGTATCTAAAATTGTCATTACCGAAACTTCACCACATGACTGTTTCAGTAGTGACATCATTGTTTTGGTAGTAACAAAAGGGAACATATTGTTTATTTGGGGGAAATAAAATGTCAGTACAGTTATGCAAATCATTAGTGTTTTAGTATGCGAGTTAAATTGTGTCATGTGATGTGGTCACTACCAACACATTACTGTCACTACCGGAAATGTGCAGTCATGACCAAAACATGGGATGATTTGTCAAAAATAAAGACTAAGATGTTATTATAGTGTTTGGTTCAATGTATTCAAACTAATGAATCCTTCACTTTGAAATCAGTTTGATAAACTTTATGACTTTTACAAATTCAAAATACAACAAATCTCATAAATTACACTTGAAATATTGATAAAATTGTTATTGTTTATTTACGTGTGAACTTTAAAAAAAAAAAAAATAGCAAAAAAATATATTTACAAGGCAGATGTAAACAAAATAGATCAATGTAACTTCTTATTAAATTATTTATTATTGTGTTTCGGTAGTGACAAATTTGGGGAGAGGAAAGAAATTCCAAAAATTTCTGAAAATACAATATGAGAATTAACTGTACAATTACTAGAAATGAGTACCTTGGATAATATACAGTTTGTAAACATACAAAATTTGTGGAAAATTAAAAAATTTTCAAGACGTTTCCAACTCTGACTTTAAACCAATTCTGTAGAATGACCATTGTGTGTGTGTGTGTGTGTGTGTGTGTGTGTGTGTTCATAACCACTGACAGAAAAATTAGATATGGAGAGAAAACATGAGTCATAAATATGAAGTTTAATGAAGTGAGACCAACGGTAATAATTTTACAGTTTAACAGTTAAACCCAGGTAAAAGCAAATTTAGCAGCTTCATATAATGGCTCATATTTAATGGTTCCAGTCACTAAATAAACGTCAATATGTGACAATGTTGAAATGAAGTTCTGAGAGTTATATTCATTCTGACACCTGAGATAAAGAAAGGGAAGTGAAACTGGATCCCAAAACCCAGAACCTGATATTAGATCCAAAATAAAAAAATAAAACCGAAACACAAAACTTAAGGAAACAAATGCAATTTTTTAAAACCGAAATGTAAAAAAAAAAGCTTAACACAAATACAATTTTTTTTAAATATTGTGCCATAATTTACAGATGATTTAGTCAATGAACATAAAATAATGTAAACATTCCTATGAAACACTTTATATACTTTCAGTGGAAAATAAGAAAGCTGGACATACTGCAGTTATTGTTGCAAATTCAATAATACACAATTAGAAATATGAGATGATGAAAATGATATGAAACCATAAGTTATGGATGGCTGCTTGCATCAGATGATCAGCCAAAATATGTAACGTTTTCATTATAAAAAGATAAAAAGGCACCGTTTATATTATTGAATCTTTACATTTAGTGCAACTAGATCATTCCTTTAAAAACGCTTTCCTCGAGTATCTGTGGCATCACAGGCTTATTTTGTGCTTCCTCACGAGATCTTCGCTGGGCTTCCAGACGCAGTAGAGATCCTGCAGTGTCCTCACGTCCTCGGTGGCGTCGTGAGCGCCGTACGACTCTCGCAGGAAGTGCTGGACGAGGAAGGGCTGTGAGTATTTCTGCAGCTGAAACATCTCTCTGCTCAGTCCCAGCGTGTCCACACATCCCGACACCGCGCTCTCAAACTCCTCCAGCAGGCAGAAATCCTCCAGGACGCGCGTCAGGATGGGCCAGTCGAAGCGTTTGCTGTTGTGTCCTACCAGAAAGGGTCTGTTGAAGGTCTTGAGGAAGGAGATGAAGTCGGTCAGAGCGCGTCTGTGAGGGACGGTGCGCACGGGACGCCGGTTGAAGAGCAGAGATTGACCGTCGACGGTCAGACCCGTGACTCGAGACGCGCCGTCCGTCATACTGCAGCGGGGCAGGAGGTACGCGTTAAACGTCCGGTCCCCGCTGATGGCCGACAGCTGCACGATATCACATGCAGACGTGTCTGAGAAGAGGGGAAAAGGATGTTTTAATATTTAAAAAAAAAAAAAAGTTTCAGGCATTATGGGATGGCATTTTATACTTATTAAATAAATATTTTTACAGTATTTTATTGTAGAATTACATGCATTGTGCTATTATTTTTCACTTATAGTTAACCAACTACACTTCTTTAGACATTATGGGATGGTATTTTGAAAAAAAAAAAAAAAAAAAAAAAAAAGTATATATATATTAAAATGCCATCCCATAATGCCTAAAGAAACTAATTGGTTGTTTAAATAAGTGGAAAATATTATATTTAAAAACTTAATGCATGTAATTCTACAGTAAAATACTGTAAAATATATATTTTTTATTTTACAATATTTTACTGTAGAATTACATGCATTGTGTTTTTAAATATAATATGTTTACACTTATAGTTAACCAATTACATTTTTTTAGGCATTATGGGATGGCATTTTGATAAATAAAAAAAAAGTGTATAAAATATATAAAAATGCCACCACATAATGCCTGAAGAAA